>NC_053115.1:9494023-9794023 GCF_010015445.1 Perca fluviatilis | reverse complement strand
ACCACCCCTCTCCATCACTCCCACTGTCTCCAGACGTTCTCTAGTAAACAATAAAGAAAGTAATTTGTGGTGAATTTACTCACTTTTCCATTAAGAGACCCATTGTGCTTTTGCTTTCTGGCTAAAGAGACCATAAAGGTTGTCAGATGGGCTCATTATGATTTGTTGGTGGTGGGCAGAAGTCATCAGTCACAATGGAGGGAGGGGGGTTGGCTGGCTGTATGACTAGATGGTGGTTAGATAGATAGCTAGATTAATGGGCAGATAAATGACCCCAATACATCTGGCGTTAACATGAATTCTGGGTAATTAGATTATAATTAGATCTCTTCCACACTGAGTGGAAAATGTATAGAATCCAGTTGTAAATAAACCTAAGAAGCTCTGAAGATCAGAGTATTCTATGTAAGTATGCTTAAGAAGTAGTCAGAGGTACATGCTAGAAATATTAGTGATAAAGTGTTTAGCTAAAGCGGATGATAATGTTAACCATAGTCACCATCTTAGTTTAACATGTTAGCATGGTAACATTTGAGTACAATTATAGCTTTGACAGTTTTGCAGGTATTTGGTCATAAATAAAGTAATGGACGGATTTAAAACTTGAGCAGATGATAAATCAAAAGTCTGGGGATCACAAGTCATTAAGGTACATTGTCTGGGGAACATGAATGTCTGTACAAAATGGTGCTGCAATCCATCTAATAGTTGTTGAGATTTTTCAGTCTGGACAAACTTGGCAGACGACAGACGAACCGACTGACGAACCGACATTGCCATCCCTAGAGAAAGGGTTCTAGCTCGGCTGAAAAGGTCACTTGAGTACCAGCATCCAAAATGATATAGAATAAAATATAATAACATAATAACCCAAGGATGTGGGGCAAATAAGACAACCAATCATCCACTTTGGCAACGTAAGGTTGAATGAAACTTTAGTGTGTATACCAGCTATGCAGATGTGCTCCGGTTTCCTCCCACAGTTAAAAGCAACACATCCTCCAAACCATACGACGATATACAGTGGGTACGGAAAGTATTCAGACCCCTTTACATTTTTCACTCTTTGTTTCATTGCAGCCATTTGCTAAAATCAAAAAAGTTCATTTTATTTCTCATTAATGTACACTCAGCACACCATCTTGACAGAAAAAACAGAAATGTAGAAATTTTTGCAAATTTATTAAAAAAGAAAAACTGAAATATCACATGGTCATAAGTATTCACACCCTTTGCTGTGACACTCATATTTAACTCACATGCTGTCCATTTCTTCTTATCCTCCTTGAGATGGTTCTACTCCTTCATTGGAGTCCTGCTGTTTTTAATTTAACTGATTGGACTTGATTAGGAAAGGCACACACCTGTCTATATAAGACCTTACAGCTCACAGTGCATGTCAGAGCAAATGAGAATCATGAGGTCAAAAGAACTGCCCAAGGAGCTCAGATACAGAATTGTGGCAAGGCACAGATCTGGCCAAGGTTACAAAAGAATGTCTGCAGCACTCAAGGTTCCTAAGAGCACAGTGGCCTCCATAATCCTCAAATGGAAGAAGTTTGGGACGACCAGAACTCTTCCTAGACCTGGCCGTCCAGCCAAACTGAGCAATTGTGGGAGAAGAGCCTTGGTGAGAGAGGTAAAGAAGAACCCAAAGATCACTGTGGCTGAGCTCCAGAGATGCAGTAGGGAGATGGGAGAAAGTTCCACAAAGTCAACTATCACTGCAGCCCTCCACCAGTCGGGGCTTTATGGCAGAGTGGCCCGACGGAAGCCTCTCCTCAGTGCAAGACATATGAAAGCCTGCATAGAGTTTGCCAAAAAACACATGAAGGACTCCCAGACTATGAGAAATAAGATTCTCTGGTCTGATGAGACCAAGATTGAACTTTTTGGTGTTAATTCTAAGCGGTATGTGTGGAGAAAACCAGGCACTGCTCATCACCTGCCCAATACAATCCCAACAGTGAAACATGGTGGTGGCAGCATCATGCTATGGGGGTGTTTTTCAGCTGCAGGGACAGGACGACTTGTTGCAATTGAAGGAAAGATGAATGCGGCCAAGTACAGAGATATCCTGGAAGAAAACCTCATCCAGAGTGCTCAGGACCTCAGACTGGGCCGAAGGTTCACCTTCCAACAAGACAATGACCCTAAGCACACAGCTAAAATAACAAAGGAGTGGCTTCGGAACAACTCTGTGACCATTCTTGACTGGCCCAGCCAGAGCCCTGACCTAAACCCAATTGAGCATCTCTGGAGAGACCTGAAAATGTCTGTCCACCAACGTTCACCATCCAACCTGACGGAACTGGAGAGGATCTGCAAGGAAGAATGGCAGAGGATCCCCAAATCCAGGTGTGAAAAACTTGTTGCATCATTCCCAAGAAGAATCATGGCTGTACTAGCTCAAAAGGGTGCTTCTACTCAATACTGAGCAAAGGGTCTGAATACTTATGACCATGTGATATTTCAGTTTTTCTTTTTCAATAAATTTGCAAAAAGTTCTACATTTCTGTTTTTTTCTGTCAAGATGGGGTGCTGAGTGTACATTAATGAGAAATAAAATGAACTTTTTTGATTTTAGCAAATGGCTGCAATGAAACAGAGTGAAAAATTTAAAGTGGTCTGAATACTTTCCGTACCCACTGTAGGTTGTTCACTCCTTCCCTCCAATACGACCCATAGGAGTGTTTCATAAATTAGTGCCCCTAGCAGTGGCAGGAAAAACGACCCACGAGAGCATTTTCTCTCCTTAGTCCTGTCGAAAGACAAGCAGGTTCAGTGAATACGATTCTAACTTTGCCCATAAGCGTTAATGTTTTGTCTGCTCTCGTCAGTCGGCCTGCTCCTCTACCTAATGCATGCTATCATTGGCTGTAGCCCTCCATTAACCTGATCAGCAAGTAGAAATAAAGGATGGATGGTTGGATGGATGTAAATATGGTCCAAGTACTAGTATGCTAGGTCCTAGTAAGCTGTAGAAAAATCTGGATATGATGGATGAATAATGGATGGGTGGACGGATTGAGCGTGACATGTGTTATAAATCTAAGATCTAGCTCTAAATCAATTTAGATGAATTCTGAACATCACCTTGACAACCAAGGGGGCTGAAATGTACTGTACATGACATACAAAGATAATTACAAGTGCTATCCATAAATTATGCATACTCATGAGCCATTATTGCAAACTTCTATATACTGGAATATCATGAAAAATAGAATGTGTCACTAAATGTGACATTGAACACATCAACACCCATGAAGACCCTTAGACTGATGTGTCAGCTACCACAATAAACTATCACCTAGTGTTGACATTCATATCTGAAATAAAGATCAGGACTATGACTGACAGGAGACAGAGTTAGGCATCTGTCAGCGTATGGCAATGACTATAAATTCTCCCTTTCTGTCTCCATGTCGCCTCCATCCCTCCTTTCATCCCACCCTCCTTTTCTATCTTCCTCCCTCCCTGTCGGTCTCCGTGCTGGTGTCCTATCTGTGTCCAGTTTTTTTTTTTTTTTTTTCATGGTTCAGGGCTTCTATCTGCCTAAGATGATTCCCTTGTGGCGCCATGAAGTGAGACAGAGAGGGGGAAAAAATCTCATTAAAAGAAGGGATCATCTGCTGTCAACTACCAGCCCCAGCCGAGCACGGACACAGGGAAAATACAAATGACCAGAAAGACCCACCAGTAATTTGGAGTGCTGCCATGCTGCACACTGTTTTGTGTCAGCTGCATATTGGACGGTGTAGTTTAATAAACAAGAACGACTAGGAGACGTCAAAACAATGGAACATATGGAATTCTGCTGATGGAAATGCCATCAATGTCCTTTGTTTTTGTTACTTTATATGTAATAGAATACACCGGGGGCAGTTAGAAAACTGAAATGAGAGCAGTAACAGGCCACAGAAAGCCTGCATGAGCAGTGGAATGAACTATGGTCTTCAGTCTGAAGCACTATAAACCTAAAGAAAAGTTCCCTTAGCTGGGGCAAAAAATAAAGCGGCAAATGAGGTGAATTGTTTTTGTTTCTTCTGTGAAGCCTAAATTAATTACTTGATTTGAGGCACTGGTAGAAATTGGATGCTTGATTAGAGCTCATGAGAAGCTGCATATAAGAACAGCGATGAGAGGAGTGCAGCCATTATTAGGCCTGCAAATGAGTATTTTTGTTATTGATTAATTATACTAATTATTTTATTTCAATTTATCGATCAATTAAAAAAAACAAAAGCTATTCAATTTACAATGTTACAAAATTAAGGAAAGCAGACACATATTCTTATTTGAGAAGCTGAAACCAGCAAAGGTTTGTGGTGTTGTGGTTGGCACACATGTTCACGATATAGCTTGTTTCCACACGTCTTTACTATTTATAGGCTGCTTTCTCTATTTGCAACAACAACTTTGGTCCGTGTTGCAAATGCAACACGTAAAATTACAAGTGACCCCTCCACCCTGGTTTTCCCTCAGCCCATGTATTGCGCTCTGATTGGCTGGAGCTTCCCGGCAGAGTCCCTGACAGCTGCTGCATGTGTCTGCGAGGCACCAGCGAGCCTCTCGTCTCGCGTTTATGAACACTTCACAAGCCAACGCCCATTTGCCTCCGTCTTTGTCTTTTGTCAGAGAGCTCCAAAAACTGTTGGCGAGCTGAAATAGGGCTACAATCCTGTAGTGGGCACTTGCCATTAGCTACCATCGATCAATAGATGAATTTGTCTATATGATGTTTACTATCGACTTTCATCGACTCTTGTTTAGTTCAGGTAGTATCACGCTCTCACGCTTTCCCTAAATTACCATTTCGAAGTCTCTGCTGTCCTGATTCTTTACTCTTTACTTACAGTTTATACCGCTTCATAAAAAAAAGACAAAAAGTGATAGGCCTACACGAAAGGCCTTTGATAATTTACTCGTTGTAAAGTCAAAACTACAATAACTTTCTAATTGGTATGCTTTTTACCAGCTCTTGCTGTTATTGTAGGAAAAAAAGCTTCTTCAAACCAAAGTTAATCTTCTAAACACTTCTTGCTGCCCTATTTTTCCAAATGATACTACGCACACCACTTGCATTGCAAATTTCCACCTGAAAAAGGTTGCCTCATCCCAAAAAATATGCCTTTTTTTAAATTCAGCACTCATTAGCTGAAATTAAAGTGAGGTTTCCTTTTGCACTACAAAGGTAGGAAGATGTAAATCAATGTGAAAGTGAAAACAGGAGATCAAGAAAAAAAGGAGGGATGAAGACAGAGAAATAGGAACTTCAAAGCGTTGCTCCGTGGAAAAATAATCATTCCTTCTGGTAGTGATGCAACAGGTCGCCATCTTTGTACACCACCTGGAAACTCAGCAGATACTCCTTCACACACAGACACACATTTTCTCGACATTTCATTCCCACTCGCTCCCTCTCCTTTCTTTTGGAAAGTAGCAACTCTCAAGAGTTTAACATGCTGAAACGCCCTGCCTCTGCATCTTTTCAAGCTCATCCAGTGATGATGTGACCTCTCCTCCCTGGCGTCTCACCGTCAAGCCTCATTTCCTCTACATCAAAGCCCCACCCCTGTGAGGTGCTCTGGTCAGACAAACCAGCGCTCCTCTGAGGTGGTTTAATCAGAGGTGACGCTCTAATGAAGCCAAGGAACAGTATGGTTTTGGAAGAGAGCAGGCATCCACAGAAACCCTGCCCTTGTTTTCGAGCCCTCCCAGTTTCCTACTTTAACCAGGAAACTGTACGCTGTGCAGTTACAGACAGGCCCGTATGGCAGGTGAATCCCATGGGGCTCATTAAATCCAATCTAGCAGATTAATGCTAGTTGATGGGGACAGCCAACCTGCACCTTTCTTTAGAAACTGCACTGTAACAGGCAGCTCCAATTTATATCTGCAGCTTGGAAGAAGAAATATACAGTATAAAGGATGGGAGGGGTTGTGTGTATGTGTGAGTCAGTGCGTATGACGTATTAGTCAATATGTATGGGTCTGTGCATGTGTGTGTACCATATGGCGAACAAATTAGACATCACACAAATCACTGAGAAGTCTGGTGTGGTGAGCAGGACTGGCCTTGGATGTTTCTCCCACTGTGGGATTAGAACAATGCAGAGAGAAACTGTCAATACCTGCCAGGATTGTAGTGCTATTGTGTCAAGGCCGGATGTTCTGTGTAGTGTTTCAAAAATGGAAAGGAACACGTCTTTACTTTTACTTGTCTTTGAAATAGTGTTGTTAAGCCATCTTCTTCTACATGTATTTTAGAGTTTTATACCAGCTGTGTCCTGTCATTGACAAAGTATATTCACACATTTCTTCAGAGGAACTAAAAAGACAAGAACTTGTGAAAGAGAAGCTGTCAACAGCAAACAGTACACATCCCACACAGCAGCTCATGACAGGACCTCATATTATGCCTGCCTCCGCACTACCACAACTCTGCTTCAACCTTTTTCCATTAAGGAGCTAAAAAAAAAAAAAAAAAAAACTCTGAATAAATTGATGTTGTCGCAATTCAAACCTATTTCAGGACAAAATTGCAGTGAAATGGGATGACTCACGCCACAAAGACCGTCAGAAATATCACTGAGAATAGTTAAAGAATAAGCTGCCGTGACGCAACAGTGGAAAAAGAGAGAACAACAGCAGCAGAGTGGGTGTAAAATACACCAGCTTGAACTAAATAAATCACATTTTTCAGCATGACGACGAGCAAACGTGTCTCATTACAACTGTTGACCTCAATCTTCATAAAGGCTGAGCACTTAAAGTTTTCTTTTTAGGCTCTTTAAAGGCTTTTCACACTGACCATGAAACTACAGTATATAAAAACGTTATCAGCTCTGGACTCTCAAGAGTCAGGTTAAGGCACTGACACACCAACCCGACGGCTGACCATCAGCAGAAAAGGCAGTCGATAGGTCCAAAAAGTGCCTCGGAACACACAGAAGCAGCGCCGTCTTGAGCGTATGTTCTGCGCGTGCGCGAGACGCAATACAAAAAGTGAAAACCGGAAATGACAAACGCGTCCCGTGGGTCTGGCTTCTCCAGCTGACCGTTAATGGCGGCTTGTTCGAAATACGATCTCGTATTTTACGAAAATAGTTCACTGAAACGTGTTTCTGAAAACATTTTAAGTGAGAAATAGGCCATGCAGTTGCTGAATCTGTCTTCATTTCAGATCGACAAAGGTCAGTTTAAAAGATTTTTGTCTGATTTTGAGAGGCGTTCGTAACTCATCCCGCTCGCCATTTCGGGGTTAGCACTCCACCAATCAGATTGGTCAATGAATCCGATTGCCCGCCCTCTGACCAAGCAAGTCAGGTCGGCCAAAATGAAGGTTGACAGCCCCTCCGACGGACGACGGCACGGAACACACCGAACAGACTCGAGTCACCGACCTCGCCAGACTGTCCGATGGCCGATTATCAGGTTGGTGTGTCTCACAGCACTGTGCTCGCTGTGATTATTCACTCCAAACAGGATCTGGGCAAACTGCTTAAAGTCAAGATCATATTGAATGCAAGAACACAGAAGTGCTTTCAAAAGGTTTCAAGTTGTGTGCCCACTGGCCAGAGGGGTTTGTGTGATTCAGTGTCTGTTAAATAAAGAACAAAACTACTGAAAGTGAATGAATTATCAACCTTTTTTCACACTGAGCTCTGAGACGTGATCTGCTAAGTAGGATCAGTTTTAAGGTGTGATCATGTTATCAATAATCTTGTTGGGCATATGAGAAGATAATCATATAATTCAGTCAGGAACACTCTCGTCATAGCTTTAACCATGTATTGCAACAAATGGAAATACAGTTATGCTTGGCGCTGATGCCTCCGGTCTTGAGAATGCTCCCTGGACCAGCCAAGCAGCATGCTAAGCTGAACCAGGGAGCGCTATGCAGAAATCCCCCTGGGTAAAAAAAAAAAAGAGTGAGCCAAAAGAAAGATGTTGAAAACCATTTTAAACTTTGAGTCATGTTAGGACTCTGAACTAGGAAGGTGGAGGCTGGGGTGGTGGAGGCAAAGCGTTGCCAGCAGCAGCAGCAGCAGCAGCAGCAGCAGCAGCGATTGAAGCAGCGTCAGTGTAGCAGGGACTGTGATTGGTGTGTGTCTGATAGGAATGATAATTCAATCAGCGGGCGTATGACTTCCATGTCCTGCATGAACTAATGATGAGCTTAATTATATATATATCCACACACAAAAGATGACACATAAGGATTAAGATTTGGGGCCACCAACAACAGCTTCAAAGATCCTTGCCAGGGGACCATTTTCCTTCCATTTGGTGTTTGATGATAGTGTCTAACATGTTGCTCCAAAATCTATAGATTTTTAACTTGGTTGAGATCCACTGAAAGTCAAGGCCATAGCATATGATTCACGTTATTTTCATACTCCAACCATTTCATGACCCCTTGTGCCCTCTATGGAAGCATTTGCTATTTTTTCTCCACTCATTTTAATAAAGTTTTTCCTTTAAAAGGAGTAGTTCAAACTTTTAGAAAATGCTCTTATTCACTTGCTAAGAGTTAGAGGAGAAGATTGATGCAGCTCTCATGTCTGTGCTGTAAACCGCCGCAGCAGCTGGTTGGCTTGCCACAGGGGTATTCAAAGTCTGATAATGTGCACAGTTTTAAGTCTTTATGCTAAGCTAAGCTACTTGCCTGTCGTGGTAGTTTCAAGCATCAGCAAAGAGACAATACAATCTACACAGACAGATGTGTTAGAACTTCGTTGAATGGAAGTCAATGGGACACAACAGTTTAATAAGGCTAAATCGACATATGAAAAGCAAACAAAGCCAATGAGCTAAATGAAAGAGGAGTTTGATGCATTTTAATTCAATAAACTTGAGTGAAACCATGAGGAGCAATTCATCACTCAATGCAAATTGTTCATTATTCTTTCATACTGCTTTTTCAGATTCATGGGTTGAATTTCAATCAGCTTCCTGAGTTGTAATGACTTAGATACTAGAATCAACGAAACTATGAATCAATGAATGAAAGCTTTCTGAAATATGATCATGATGGATGCCCACTTAGCAAGTGAACCCCAAAACTAGCCGTCCCCCTCTGCCAGGCTAACCTCTGGAACAAAATAAGTCCCACATGTGCACATTTGGCAGGAGCACGACCCTATTAACCCTAAAGAAGGCCTATGCTGGGCCATTGCTAATGACACCCCCCCCCCCACCCTCACTCGTCTGGTCCATGATGGCTCACTGACAGTCATGGTCTGCACACACAAACAAACACATTGCATTATCTCACACACACACACACACACACACACACACACACACACACACACACACACACACACACACACACACACACACACACACACACACACACACACACACACACACACACACACACACACGACCTGTGGAGGCTGGTTGTGTGTCGATAAGGAGGAGGCCAAACAACAGATGGCAGCCAGAGGATTAGTACAACTCTGTCAACTTCTAGTCAAACACAGCAGAGACCCACACACTTATACTGCTGCATTACAGCTGGGTTATGGAAGTCATCATTACTTTTCCTTAAAGTAATTTTACCTGCAGTAGCTGGGCTAGGCTTCATGCTCACACATGATATAAGTCTCTACCTAAATGGTTCACAAACTGGGGGTTGGAAGCCCATAAGGATCAAAAGAGAAATCTCGGAGTCACAAGATTTATTATTTTATTTTTTCTTATTTGATTAATCTGCATCTCAATGACATATAATGTAACCTGTGAGTAGACATTGCTTCATTTTAAAAGGGTAAAAAGCCAAAGTGGTTAGGAACAAGTGCCCTACCTGATCTCTAGCCGTTATAAAAAAAGGGAATATTACCAAACATTTGACACAAGAAGAAAGGTGGCTTTAGACATAAACTCACTAGCCCGGTCCTACCAGACTCTGGTTCATTTCATTTGTACAGAGAGTCTGGCCACTCTGTGTTAACTTCCTTGAAGGTGGGTACTCTGTTGAAGTTTAAAACTACTGGATCTGCCCAGAGCCACTCTGGATCTGCCATAACCAATTGCTAAAGTTTGGTCGTGATGTATGTCATGCGCATGTGCAACAAGAGGGGAGACCGACAACAACTATCGGCTTATATTTAGCATTAGCATCGCTAGCTTTAGCCTTAGCCTTAGCCAACTCCTTCACCACTAACGGAGCAAGCTGGAAAATCTAACTTTTCCCGAACCCCGTGGGAAGGAGGGCCACGACATCATGGCCACCAACACAACTCAAAGATTGTTCTTGCTCGGGCTTTTACTTCTGGATATTCGGCAGCGTTGCCACGACAAACCGAATGGCTTCGCTCGCATCTTTCTAGCGCATGTCCTCAACGTCATCGTTCTCAGCCACTCCCTCTGTTCACTGAATGGACTGCCAAATATTTGGCCGGAGAAAACCCAAGAATCTACCGCAAACCCAGACGGAGTACTGAAGGAAAATGAAATTTGAGCAGAAGTACGTAGGAGCCAGGCTATAAACTCAGAAGATCACTAAAGTAACTCTAGGAACTAGGAATCATCCTCTGGGGACCATGAATGTCTATCTGTAAATGTAATGGCAATCCATCCAATAGTTTAGATAGACATTTCAGTATGGACTGACAACAACAACCAACCAACTTATTTGTCAAATGTCAGGTCTACAGACATTAGTTCTGCTTCTGCTGGCTCTTCTTATCTTACATACTACGGTGTTTCCTCTATGTTGATTTTGTAGTGGCGGCCCACCATGGCAAAATTTCTGCCACCACGGTATCAGAAGTAGGGCTATACAAAAAATTTTGTCATGGTTGCCTTTTAAATTCTCCTGCCGACATAATGCACCCTCCACATTGCAATTTAACAAGTAAAACTATTCAGAGGTTATTGGGCCCGTCCAGTTTAACTCCACATAATGTTGTGTTGATGTAGTTTATCGTCAAAATGTTGGCTTTCTTCCGAGTCGACTATTAAACGAACAGCTCCACCAAAAACATCACCACAGTGGGTCCGTTCTAAGTGTAGGTTTTTCAGACAGACCTGCCCTCACTGCTAAAAAAAATCCTAAAGGAAACACCGCTATATTACATGCCTAAACTAGAAGTTTAACAACAGCAAAAATTTTAAGAATGAATGAAGAGTCACAAAGCCTTCCAGGAGAGGGAGCTGGTCTGACAGATCTTCTCATAAATTGCTCCACAGGTATTGTGCAAACTTTAAAGCTGAGCACTATAAAAATAAGCCAGTGTAGCAATGGCACAGCAATAAAAACACCATTTCACCAGTTTTGAAACTGACACTTCCAAGCAACATCAGGGTCAGAATCTCCTTGCAACACAAGTGATGCTTAACATAAGCGTGTGTAGGCATTGATGTTTTTTCTCCGTTGTGCAACCATGACTGTAAACTTTTTAGGCTGAGCACGCTCACGCACCGGGAGAACTGCCAAATACATTGAGTGCTCTGGGGATGCTTCGCAGCTGGCAGGCATTTATCATCACAGTCGCTTCCACAGAGACTTGTGAAGCTTGATGTCGAACCAACATTATGATTCTGTCCCTGGAGTGAATATCCAGGTCAGTACAGTAAGACTTCTCAGGATTAGATGTCACTATGTACAGCTATATGCATGGGTAAGACTGTGTCCCTGTCTCTAGTTCTCTCAGGCAGTTAGCAGAACACATACTCACACACATTTCATTTTTTTATCACTCGCTCCCAATTTTAACCTGCTGGAGCACACAGGTGTGTCGACTAACCAAAATCCAATTGCATCAGGCAGGCAGTCAGGCAAGAGCAAATGACTTGTGTGAGAGAGTGTGTGTGTGTGTGTGTGTGTGTGTGTGTGTGTGTGTGTGTGTGTGTGTTCTATTGTGTTTGGGAAGCAGATCCATTTACTCTCCCTTCTGCTGTCCCACATCATTAATTAGACCAGACAGGATATAGTCTCTGTGTTAATGATATGCACCACTAGCTCAGAAAGCAAACCCAATGAGTACAATGTCCTACTGTCAACACACTCCATGTAAAAAAAAAGAGTTAGTCTCTAAGTGCATGCCCGTTCATTTATGATGGATCATTTTTTTTTTTTTTTTTTTTTTTTAAATGGCTCACCAATCTATAGTTTTACTTCTAAGAAAGGCAAGGTAATAAAAAAAAAAAAAAAAGTGGGCACTGTAGTTTTAGTAATGTAATATAAGCGGTTTGAACCGTCTCATTCATATGCATTTTACTATTGATGAATATTTACTTGAAGGAACATAATAAGAATTATGTACTTAACAAAAAAGTGTGAAATAACTGAAAACATTAGTAGCCACCCTTTGCTTTTTTATTAATAAGGGAAAATATTCCACTAATTAACCCTGACAAAGCACACCTGTGAAGGTAAAACCATTTCAGGTGACTACCTCATGAAGCTCATTGAGAGAACACCAAGGGTTAGAGAGTTATCAAAAAAAGCAAAAGGGTGGCTACTTTGAAGAATCTAAAATATAAGACATGTTTTCAGTTATTTCACACTTTTTTGTTAAGTACATAATTCCATATGTGTTCATTCATAGTTTTGATGCCTTCAGTGAGAATCTACAATGTAAATAGTCATGAAAATAAAGAAACACATTGAATGAGAAGGTGTGTCCAAACTTTTGGCCTGTACTGTAAATCAAAACAAAATAAATAGTGAATTTCCTGGGGACTACATTCTGCTGTAGACTAATACACACTAAGTGCAATCAAAAATATTACGGTGAATGTGGAGTTGACTCAAAATAAACTATAGTGCAGAGGTTATTAGCAAGGAAACAACATGCCACAGCATGTCTCATTCATTTCAATCATTGGTAAATATGCTTGTTCGCTTTCCTGTTGAAAGTCAGATGAGAACATTGATACCATGTTTAGAGAGTGGTATCAATCTTTTCATATAAAACTGTAGAACTACTTGTTTTACAACAGTGGTGGTCTATGGCACACATGAATAATCTATAGATAGAGTTTGACTATACAGGAATAGGATCAATTCATTGTTGGTTTTAGTCTTTTCATGGGATTGGTTGACAATAAGAAATGTATATATGCAGTATCCTCTAATTGTAGCATGTTGTACTTGTTACTCTTAACATTACATTTGTACAGAATAAATTATGAATAGATTGCAAATTACTGCATTCATAATATGTATAAAATCTCTGCTGATCCACTCTAATCTTTTATATGAATTAACTGTCACACACTCAAGAGTTTGGACAGAAACATCATCAGTGAGAGCACGAGCCAGAGCAACAACATAAACAACAGCATACTAACCAAGGCTGAGACACACACACACACACACACACACAAGGAAACAAGACGAAATCCACTAACAAAAGTCAGACACATACATGCTACCATCAACCATTCTCCTTGTGCTCAGGACTCATTATGTAGGGACTTGGAGCATAGCTTGTCTGAGTTAAAGCATCTGCAATTCAAACAGGCCTGAGGTGGAGCTGGGACTCAGTGAGAAGCCCGTCTAACGTACCTTCAACACACACACACACACACACACACACACACACACACACACACACACACACACACACACACACACACACACACACACACACACACACACACACACACACACACACACGACTGGCTTACCTAGCGAGAAAGAGAGGTAAAAAATAGTGAAGCAGTTGAATTAAAATGTCATCAACTTGACATCTGTGTGTGTGCGTTTCCTCTAAATGCGTGTCAAAACACACAACATTCAACACAAAATACACAGAAGGAAGGGGAGGAGCCTCAAGCAGTGACTGATGAAGATTTTTTTTTTTTTTTTTCCAGACTCGAAAATAAAAGGCCACAGTGTAGAGAACAACAACGTCAGCGTGTCATGTCGGGATAAACAAAAGACTATTTAGACAATGCACACGTGCTTGGAGTCCCACTGCCATCCATCCGATCTTGCATTGTAGACAGAATGGAACATGAGATTGGACATTTGGGCTGAACACCATCTGACTATGAAACATAAACTGAGGCACGCTTTCTGGCTCAGGTGTCAAGCTATTAAATATTACAGTTTTAAACTTTGCGGAGGCTATTCTTCACATGCCGCCAAGCACGGGCAGGCACGTGTGGCAGCGTACACAAACACACTACACCTGCTTCAGGGCATCCCTTAACAAACAAAGAGTCTCCAGCATTTAGCACCTGCTGTCACACACGCTGCCCCACGCACACTCTTGTATGCCACCTGTGTGAGGAACGCCACGGTCAATTTAGAAAAACAGGAGAGTGAGGCGAACATTTCCTTTTGTCTCCACATCCCCGCACACACATTATATCAACAATTCCTATCTGACCCCATTGCCATTTACTCTCTATGTTTCAATCAGAGACAAGAGGCTTAACCCGAACTGGCTGAAAACCTGATCACAAAACAACTGAAGCGTCATTACGCGCGGCTGTGACAGATGTGGATCCAACGCTGGCTTATAAAAGGGCTAAGAAGAGGAAAAGGTTCTTAAAACACATTAGAGGATAAACAAACAAACAAAGCCAAGAGTCCCATAAGCCAACCAGATTGGAGTTAAATTGTGCCATTAAAATATACGAGCCACGAGCTCAGGCAGTGTGATCGCCTTGTTCCCACATGACAGGAGACAGGACTTTCCATACACTGCGGGTTATCCAATCTGTCTTCCTCCAGTTTCATCACCAGAGCTGCAGGCAAACAATTTACATTTCACTCTGAATGTGCTCGCACGGCGTTCATTATATGTCAATTACGTTTCTGCTAGGCAAGGACATTAAAGCTGCTGTAATGAGGAAGAAGGGGTTTGGTTTAAACAGATAAATAAATAAACCCAGATAAATAAAAGGGCAGACGGGGAATGGTCTCGTCAGAATCAAACGAGAAACAAATTACCCCCCAAGACCACTTATAAATATTGGCGTCTTTGATCTCCAAACCAAATGAGTGATTCGGCCTGTGGGTGTGTGTGTGTGTGTGTGTGTGTGTGTGTGTGTGTGGACTGTGTACACCCCAGGCCACATTATTTTACAAAGGTGGTTGAATTGAGGCAAAGCTCAGCTTCACTGTTAAAGAATGCAGAGACGCACAGTGCAGATCACAAGTATCCCTGACTAAGCAAGTCCAGTCAGCTTTACTGCTGACTTTCTGTTTGAACAAATGTGGACTGATGATGCCACTTAGCTACTTTGTGTTTCGAATTTATAGCGGTTCATTTAAAAAGGCAGGGTTGGTAATCATTTCCAAAATACACTTTTGTAAATATTGTTTGCAATGGTCTTCACACCCCAACAGCAATAAATAATGTATGGGCTCTAAAAAAAGGAGAGAAAAAGATCTGCAAGCTGCTGTAATCCTGTGAAAACACCCACCAATCACTGCCTTCCGGTCAGCTTAAGGTGTAGACACATATAGCCGACGGCCGACCGTTGACAGAAAACCCCGTCGATATGATCAGTCGTGTCCCCGAGGTCCAAAAAACTGCCACAGAACAGACCAAAAAGACGAGAGGAGACGAGACGTAATACATTTCTATAACAGCAGGCGGCACTAATCTGTATTGTTGCCCAAGAAATGAAAACCGGCAGCTGATTGGACGAACTCGTCACATGGGTTTGTTTTCTCCGGAAAGTCAAAGCCAGACTGTCATGGCGGCCGTTCAGAATACGATCTCATATTGTACTAAAATAGTTCACTGAAACATGTTTCTGAAAACATTTTAAGTGAGAAATAGGCCGTGCAGTTGCTGAATATGTCTTCATTTCAGCTCAACAAAGGTCAGTTTAAAAGATTTTCGTCAGATTTTGAGAGACTCTAGTCACCTCATCCCGCTCGTCATTTCCGGGTGAGTCCCGACTTCCCTGCCGCCGACCGACCATGTCAGGTCAGCCAAAATGAACGCCGACAACCCCCCAGACGGACGACGGCACGGGACACACCGAACAGATTTGAGTCACTGACCTCGCCAGACTGTCTAACGGCCGATAATCGGCCTGGTGTGTCAGCGCCCTTAGAAAGAACCAATGAAATGCCTCCTTGCCCCGCTGCACGTACTCTACCCCTCCCACGTACGAGCCTGAGCCTCACCGCATTGCTAACAGTAGTCATGTTTGTTTTAAACTTTCGGTATGATAATATTAGGTTAGTCTGCTTAGTGGTGAATGGGACATGAAATAGAATTGGGGTCCTTTCTCCGCTCTGTTCTGAAACAGTGACGCAGCGTTGCTCGTGCACGTCTGTGTGTGGGGGGAGCCCCCAGGAGATGCTACTTTCAAACCGTGATAGCTTTTCAACATTACCAACCCTGCCTTTAAAAGGCTCTGACACACCAACCCGATTATCGGCCGTCGGACAGTCTGGTGAGGTCAGTGACTCGAGTCTGTTCGGTGTGTTCCGTGCCGTCGTCAGTCTGAGGAGCCGTCGGCCGTCATTTGGGCTGATTTGACTTGTTGAATCGGAAGGCGGGCAGTCAGACTCAATGGCCAATCTGATTGGTGGAGCGCTAACGAGCCGCCATTATGCTCCGTTGTAAAATCAGGGAACAGCCAGACCCATGTGATGCATTCGTCCAATCAGCTGCCGGTTTAAATTTTTTAGATTGACGCCACCTGCTGTTACGGAGACGTATTACGTCTCACGCAGAAGACTGATGCCGCTCAAATTACATTACAACTGGAAATAGTAATTCGGTCGTTGGTTCGGTGTGTCAGAGCCTTAACAAAAAAAAAAAAAAAAAAAAAAAACCCAATAGCTCTTATCAATTAGCTAAATTGATTGTATTAATACAATCATATTTATACATGTACCCTATATTTGGAATTGCAACTAGGGGGCTGAAGTGTTTTTTCAGCTGCTTGTAATAAGGGTCTGAAACATATTATTTTGCACGCTGCAATTGCCAAGCTATACAATTTTTATTGCAACTAGCTAGCATTTCCTCAAAACTGCAAAATGGATAACTAGCACAAAAAACCTGTGCAGAACATTAGTAAATTACAGTATAACTGCAAAGTTGCTCGCTTAAAAATACGTTCAAATTGTGTATTCAGTTAATTGATGTTTCATTTTGTGAATACAAATCTGTAAATACACAGTCCACAAATGAGAAAACACTGGCACAGGCTAGCTACTTCTACTTAGCATTAAGCTAAAGTGCTACATGTAGCATGGAATGCCCAACTGAGTGATTTAACTGGGAGACAGGGATGATTTTGGTGTAGTATCAAGTTTTATTTGTATAAACTGATGGTTAACATCAAAAAGAATTAATCAAAACATTCTGTGTTCATTTATATAGAAGTGTATGCCTCTGAATAGACCTAAATGTAAATTAATCTCTAAAATAAATGTGCCGCTTTTGTTTATTATATAAATCAACTAATATTTAGTAAAATTTGAATCCTCTGACATGACCACATATTGATGTAGCACTTGCTTGTTGGAGTTGGACCCACAGTTCTGCTATAACTGCAGGCCAAAAGATCTTTGTTGGAAATAGGACTACTTGTATGTCTTGTCTGAGGCTTGTGAAAGCTTTCAGGAGCCATCACGCCCGTCTGTCAGTGGTCTGGTTGGTCCGAGGTGAGCCCTGTGGTGTGGGAAAACCCCAGGGCAGAGGATTAGACTGGAGAAAAGGGGATTTACTGGTTAAAAGCTGACCTCTGACATGCATACAACAGCCTTTTGATTCAACAGATCAGCTCATTCTGCTTTCCGCCTCTAGACTTTGCCGTCACACTGTCACTTAACCAAAGTCACATTCACTGTCATGGCTGTACACGATAACACTGGTTTACAGTATACGGGTCTGTTACGTGACCGATGTGACGGTTGATGCGACAGCCTGGGACGCAGCTGAAAGCACAGCAAGTGTGATCGCACGTACTGGCGTTACATCAGCCTCTGAATGTGCGATACAGTCACACTGTCCATGTGAATCATCTCCTGATAAACTGGACTAAGTCAAAGGTGAAACTGCAGGCTCATAGTTTTGATTATATTTCCAGGTGCACATTAGGTTTTTCCAACTCTAACCTACCAGGACATACACGTTTCCAGTGTTGGGTATCATAATCATAGTCAAAGCTAATTTGAGCTCTTTCAACATCAAATTCAAGAATTGTTACAGTCTGTCTGCTAGCCATAACTACAAGAGTATCAGGTGGAGAAATACATCACGGAGGGGGTTTACAACGAAAGGCTACCTTGCTGGCGAGTTACTCTGCTCTCTGGTTTCACAAGATTTTCAGACTTTACAAATGGAAGGCATACCTCCACAGCTCGAGCACTCTTGGGGCCACACTACTCTGTGAAGAATGAATCAAGGAAATTTCTTTACATATATATCTACGTATTGAATGCCACAAACGTCTGGTTTTGATTCTTAGGATGTGTGTGTCTGTTTTATGTTTCACAGCGGGAAGTCAATCAAATGTCACTGGCAGAAATGCAAACTATGTGGTATCGAGCAAAGCACTAGACATTCCTGCTGACTGGAGCATCTATTTGAATGAAGCCAAAAATAAATCAACAAGGTAACTCTGTTTGGAACTGATAAGTTAACTGTATCAAATGTGCGCTTCAAGTTCAATATTTATTTAGGCTGAAGCAACTTAATGCTGATATTCTGACACTCAATTTAATTAAATTTGACACTTTTCATCAGGAAAAAAAGGCGAGCAGTGTTTCCCACAGAATTTTCTTAGCTGGGGTCAAAATGCTTTTAAAACAACTTTCAGATAATGGAACACTAAAACATTTCATTGAATGAAAGCCAATAACCTCAAAAAACAATGTTAATTCTCTTTGGGTAGTCTGACGTCAAGTGGACATCAGCAAGCTCTTTGTTTCTTAGTTCTCTCTTTCTCTTGTATGCATGTTCACTCTGTCTATCCTTATGTGTTCTGCTCCCATTGTCATACTGATAATGCAGTACTTGTCTGGCCTGTTGTCAAGGCAGCAGCAAACTTACAGCACACTCATCGCCTTGGCAACCGGTCAACCTGCACAAATAAACTTGGCCAGATGAGTGATAAAGATAGATATAGAAGAAAGAGAATAGCAGAGCTCCAAGTAGTTACGCTGAAGCAACAGAGACACTATTTTGCGCAATAAGTGGGATGACGGCTTCAATCTGATTGCCTTGGCAGCTGTCTGCATTACTGGCTCCCATTTCCATCCATCTTAATCCAAAATGACTCAATGTCTTTGCCCACGCAGTCTCCGTGCAAAACACAGGCCTTAAAAGTACATGTCATTGTACTTTACATCCTACTGTCTGGACCGGCTACAGCATGCACCATAAAAATGTGCTTTGTGTGTTTCAATTCAACCATTGTCACATTATGTCATCCATCTATCTATCTAATCTGAACTGTATATTAATACAGCAACATACCTTTTAAAAAATGCACTTTTAAAATGGAAAATGCAGGAACTACCAATAAATCGTCCAGTTTGATATATCGGGCGACAGCTTGGCGCAGGTCGCCTAAAAATGAATAAATTGCTGCATAGAAATCCAAAGCTATGTTTGAAGTAGTTAGTTAAGGTACAGCGTCGCCCCGACATAACATGCCAACATGCACACAGTAAAAAAGTTGCAACATGCTGATGTTTAGCAGGTATAATGTTTACTATCTAAGTTTAGCTTGTTAACATGCTTGAATCAAACAAAGAGTACAGCAGAGGCTGATGGGGATGTTGTTGTTTTTTATTTGTGGGTAGATGAAAAGTTAAGGGATCACCAAAGTGATTACAATTCATCCTTTGGGGAACATGAATTTCTGTTTCATGGCAATCCATCAAAATGTAATTTCACTGAAAATCTCAAATGTCAAAGAAGGAAGAATGAAAAGTGAAGGGATCACCAAAGTCAGTAGGATTCATCCTCTCGAGACCATGAGTGCCTGTTCCAAATTTTGTGCCAATCCTTCTGATAGATATTGAGATATTTCACTGAATAAGTGGTGGCCTACAGCAAAAGTCTGGGGATCACCAAAATAGGATTCATAGTCTAGGCAGCATGGATGTCTGTACAAAATATCATGGCAATCCATCCAATAGTTGTTGAGATATTTCACCTGACCGACCGACTTACAATCCCTAGAGCCATGTGTAGCAAAAAGAACCTGTCAATATGTCATTTTCAGAGGATTTTAAACTCTTAATTATTGATATTGGCCTAAAAAAAAGTATCTTATGGGCTATAGCAAAAGCCATAAATGAGCAAAACTGTTATATTTGTCTATATTACAAATTTGTATAAATAGTTTTAGATGAACACTTCAACACCACCCAGTACAACTGCAATCATTAAAGTAGTCTGCCTGTTTTCTCCCTGGTTTGTGTGTGTGCTGACCTTATGTCTCAGTGAAGCAGTGTGTTACTTCAGGCCTCTATCAGAGGAAGCTGGCCATGCTTCAGAGCCTTTTTTCATCTCCTGTTTCCTGCCCCCTCTATTCTCTCTGCACCCAGACCAGTAGATAGATACCTGTACAACTTGGCACTGTGAGCCAGCCTATTCCCTCATCTCATCCATGGTCATGGACTATACAGCCTTCACTTAAAAGCATCTCTGCTAATAATATTAACACACACACACACACACACACACACACACAGGAGAAAAACAAAAACAAATACACGACCAAGAAAAAGTGTCGGTGAACAAGCTGAACAGAAGCAGGGACAGCATCACAGCTCATTCAGCCTATTAGATTCAGCTTTGACTCATGCAGAGCTGTGAATAGAACTACGACAGCCTGCCCACTCCTCAGATGACGACAAATCACAAACAGAGACAGACAGACAGGGGGAGGAAGGAAGAGAAAGAGATGGGGGTTAAGAGGAATATGCAAGGGTCAAAGCTGTGACGATGTGTGACGATAGATTAAAGAGTTTAATTGGGTAAAAGAAGACAAGCAAGTGCAGTTTAGCAAATGGAAATGAAATCACACACACAAACACACAAACACACACACACACACTTGGTCTTGAGGTATCAAAATGCTCCATCAATACAAAAAATGAGACTCCTCAGTGCTGTTTCATGGAGTGGCTGTCTGGGCCCTTTCTTTAATATTAGACAGCAACAGTCAATTCTCTCAGATCAATATGTCACTTAGGCCAACCAATAACAGGGAGGCTCGCTGAATCAATAAACCAATCAAATAATTTAACACTGCAGAGTCATCAAGCTCCTCTTTTGCAGTTTGGACAAATGAGGCTTTAGGTTCCATTGGGATTTTGGGTCTATAATGAAAATAGGACAAGTCATTAAAGTAATGGGGAAGTCAAAGAGAAACTGTCAGCATCTCTCTAACTTATGATGTTAACCTAATTAACAAAGTAATGATCTCTGCCCAGTGTCATACAGTAGACTGAGCATGTGTTATCATTCATGCTGTATATTCATTCCTAGTCACTTTAAGAATCATATACTTAAGTTCATGTATGAACCAATGATGCAAAGATTACACCGGGGAAAAGAATACTTTGCTGTTGTACAATGCTGACCTCTATTGGCTGCTACAATCTTAAAAGGTAAAACAGAGAACTCTTTTTCCAAAATCACCACCCCTGAGGTGGTGATCTAGGACTGTGTGTTCAAACCACACCGCTGGTACAGCTCTGATCAAGGACTTCCACCCTCCACCCCCCACCCCCTCCCCTCCCCCGGATGGAAACAGGTGGCTGGACAGAGAGAACTGGAGGGGGATAAAATAAGAGGAGGAGAGAATCAAAGAGGTCTTTGAAGTGGTGCATTGCTTAAACCTTGCTGCACTGGCCTGGCTGGTCTTCTAACTGGATGGATGAGGAGGTGCATGGATGGATGGGCGCAGGCAGGAAAAAAAGAGGGGTTAGTGAGCGGAGGTAGATGCAGTGATACAGAGGGTATGTCAGAATCAAAATCAATAAGCACAGCATAAAGGAAACAATTGAATTCTTCTTGTAACTCTGTCATTTTATAACCGATTGACCCGAGGTTCAGTGCTGTGCGATACCAGTTACCCTTATGGGATTACTGGTATAGATGTCTTGTTTAATTGGTGTATGTCTTTTTTAAATTTTTTAATTGTGTTGTTGTTGTTTTTCTAAATGGACCATGAATCTAATAATAAAGGTTATCTATCTTTCTATCTATCTATCTATCTATCTATCTATCTATCTATCTATCTATCTATCTATCTATCTATCTATCTATCTAATAAAGAAATTGTGGACATTTAAAGAGAAGAGCCAAGTGGCACTGGAGTAAAAAAGGGAAAGTATGAGAAGAGAGCACATCATAATAAGAAATATATATGTTGTCCATCACTCACTACATTTTCCATTAGGGCTGCACGATTTGAAGAAAATATCTAATTGCAATTTTTTTGACTGATACTGCGATTTAATTCACGATAGGGAATGATCATTTTTTGTCTCATTATTCTCATTTTCATTGAAAAATATTAAAATGAAAATGATTGTGTGATTTTTTTTTATAAGAGAATTTTTTGGGGGCTTTTCCCTTCATTCGATAGTGACAGTGGGTAGACAGGAAAGGGGAGAGAGAGAGGGAATGACACGCAGCAAAGAGCCGCAGGTCGGATTCGAACCTGGGCTGCTGCAAAGAACTCGGCCTACATGGGGCGCACACTCTACTGGGTGAGCTAGAGGTCGCCCCACAAATACTTTTTTTCTTTAGTCTGTAGGATAGGATTCATCTCTGCAGCACCACACTACTTCATTCAGAACGGTTTGACACATATTTTGCCTTTAACAAATATTGCGCCCCCCTACGATTTGGATATTGCACTTGTCCATATTGTGATTTCGATAAAATTGCGCTTAACTGTGTAGCCCTATTTTCCATCAATCCAATTTTCCCTGCACCCACCCATCTATTGCTGATCTGTGACTTAATTGATTAGTCGACAGCCAGATAACTTATCAAATTTGATAACTTTGAACTTGGCATTAGCAGCATTAGCAGCACCTGTGAGTTTATCATGTGACAGCGAAAACGCGAAAGGCGGAGCAGTATGTCGTTACACACTGGACCTTTAAAGTCATGGCTCTAGTTCGTCAGTCGGTTGGTCCACCGTTTATACCCAGACTGAAATATTCTTCACAATTATTGGATGTATTGACATGACATTTTGTAAACGCATTCATGGTTCCCAGAGGATGAATCCTAATGACTTTGGTGAGTCCCATACTTTTCCTATAGCGCCACTGTGAGGTTAGATTGATGGATTGCCATGGAATTTGCTAAAGATATTCAAGTTCCCCAGAGGATAAAAACTTCCTTTTTCTCAAGCTCCAATAATATCTCAGCATTTAGGTTTGTATAGACATTCATGGTTCCCAAATTATGCATTTTAATGACTTTCGTGATTCCCTAGTCTTACTTTGCCAGACCTTCCTCCACAGCGCCGCAAAGAAGGGTCTGGCTAGTCCACACAGCATTCCGGTATGGGAGAAAAACGTGCTCTGGTTTATTGGCATGTCTTTAAACCAAATATAATCCGTCATGGGCGCTGCAAAATAGCCTCGGGAAGGAACTTGTTTTGGTGGAACATGTGTACATTCAAAAGTTGTTTTAGTCGTGCAACAGAAAACTCAGATTGGACAGATAGTCTAGTTAGCGGTCTGGAGTTACCCTGCAGAGATCTGAGGAGCAGTTAACCATCGGCCGGATTTGGAACGTCGTGGATATAGACTAAACTAAGATGGTAAACATTAAACCTGCTAAAAATCCACATGCTAGCATGATCATTGTGAGCATGTTAGCATGCTCAAAGCATTGCTGTGCCGAGCCGCTAGCGTGGTTATAGACTTTACTATTGCTTATCACATACCTGTCAAGTTTTGGATTTGAAAATAAGGGAAATTTTCCGGCGCCCACCGCAAGCAGTCCCACCACCCCAACCAAGCTCCAGTATCCCTTACATTTTAAGACAGGTGTACAAGAAAGCTAAAATCACCACTTGATGCAGAATGCTGAAAACATTTACAATTTATAACATTGCTTGTCTTTACATTTTATTTTCATTCCACACATTCTTTTCATTTCACATAACTTTTCTTTACTCTTTTAGTGAGTTATTGTATAAATTTGTTGCAGACTTTGCATTCTTTAAGATTGTTTTGGAAGGAGTGTATTTGTGGGCTGGGCCAGAGTGGTTTACAGAGTGGTTTACACAAGAGTAGAGCGCAAACAGTTCTGTTGTCTAACGTCATCCTATTCTCTGTAACAATCTTTCGTACCATGCTAAACACCCTTTCTCAACTTGCATTGCTATGGGGAATGCATAGTAAAGCCTTCATAAGTTTTGGCAGCGCACCGTCTCTGTCGAAGCGTCCATCATCCATCTCTGTTTTATTTTTGTTTTTTTTCCTGCGTTGTCACTCATCATCTGACCTCACACACTAAACTCGCGACAACTGCCATCTACTGTAGTAGGCTACTGCAGGTGGCAGTTATCGCGAGGCTAGTGACAGAGCTCAGATTGGGAATGTTTTTTGTTTTTTTACTCCGCTCGGACCCGGGGTATTATTTTTTAATAACGCAGGTTAAAATACGGGAGATTTACGGGAAAATACTAATACGGGAGGACGGCGGGAAAGAAGGGTAAAATACGGGACTTTCCCGGCCAAAACGGGATACTTGACAGGTATGGCTTATCATTGTAAATGACATAAAATGATATGCATCTCTTTGTATTTTGAACAGTCTGAAGACAGTTTATTAAAGTTGTGTCCTCAGGCTTTTGTGAGATAGATAGATAGATAGATAGATAGATAGATAGATAGATAGATAGATAGATAGATAGATAGATAATAGATAGATCTCACAAAAGCCTGAGGAGAGAGAGAGAGAGAGAGATTTATACACTTTGAAAAATTGGTGGCAAAGAGATAGTGTGTACTTGCACCAAATGCTTATAGTAAATGAACGCCTGAACTATACAATTAATGGAAAATGTGCTTTTGTTCAAAGCACAGAGAGCAGCTTTAGAGAGCAATGATATCAGTTAGCTAAAGTCAAAAGCTAAACGTTCCACCAGGCAAAGTGCATGAAGTAACGAACAGGAGAAGCGATCAGGATGACATGAATGAACTCTCTACCGCGGTGGGCGGGTCGGAATTGTAGGCCTGAGCACAGTAAATGCTAACTTGCTGTGCATATGACAGCAGTGAGCCTTCCTCCCTTTATTTTCAGTGACAGTTCAAAGGCAGCTTAGCATGCTAAGCCTTCATTAAGGCATGGTTCAGCACCAGGGCAAAAATCGGAGGGAATTAGGATCGCTAGCGCACAGGTCGGGGAGAATTACAGAGGTTTGCTGATGTGAGAAGAATAAAAACTAGCTACCAGTGGTACAAGGCTACAACCATGTTGTGTTCATTTAGAGCAACTGCAGAGTGCATGGCAAGTTGTGCCAAATAGTGTTTAAGTTCAGAGGGAAAGTTTTTACACATTATTTACATTATTGTGTATGTGTCCTTTTGATGCATTTCTGACTTCAATGTGGTTTTTCCGTCTTTGACAGTAATTTGTAAGGTAGCACATCGTTTCATCATTTCACCAGGGACATTGTAACTTTCCTCCTGTTTCACTGTGGGATTTATGTAAGATATGTGTCTCTGCTTCACCCTCTCATTCATTCATTCATTCATTCATTCATTCATTCATTCCAGCTCTGACTGAACTCTCTTCCCCAGATAGTAACTCACTCCACCATCCCTGATGCCTTTCATCCATGCAAAATGACTGACATGTAAAGAAAAAAGTTAGTTAGGCATAAAAGAAGAAAGCACCACTAAACTATTGACCTGCGTGCATACTTTTATTTTCACAAGTTCATTTTTGAAGGGATTTAAACAAGTGAGACATAACAGACTGATTTCATAGATAGTCGGTAAAACAGAGAGATTAAATAACACTCACTGTTTATCTTATCTTCATGCATTAGCCTATATATAAATAAAAAGAGCATATTATTCCTAAAGTACACACATCAACATAAACATACCATCTTCTGCGATGGACTAAAGTGACTTTTCTGATGCCTATCAGTCTTAATCCAAATGAACGAGCACCTGTTAGAGATGACCTTGATAAGAGAAGCAGGGAAAATCCTGGAGCTGTGGATCAGAGAAAAGCTACTGGCTTTACTGCAGAAGCTGCCAGAAATCACTACACAGACTTACACAGCTGTGCTATAGAATAAAGCTCTATTGAGACTATATGAAAGAGAGTATGTTGGGTATGATTAGATAACACAGTTAATTAATCAATACTGCTGAAGTATAGCGATGCAATTTGTGCAGATTAAGACAATATTGTATTTTTGTATGTGGACACTTATTTTTGTCTTTTGGCTGCTTCATTGCTTAAGAGTAGTCATACCTGGCTCAGTTTTATGGTTTATCATTAAATGCCTTTCTGTTGCCAAATATGTCAGTAGCCTTGTTGCCACAACAGAATTAAAAGAGAGGATAAGCCTTCATGTATGCCAATGCACTATTTCTTTATTTACTTACTCATTTGACATTTCTCTTTTTCCCCCATTATATACTGTATCCCTTAGTTATATTTTAGAAGTTACCATGTAAACCTCCATCACCGCACCAGAAATAGAATCAAAGAAAATTCAATTTCTGGTCTCAATCTTAGGTTTAGGTACAATGGAGCGAACTTGCTGCAAACAAAGTGGCTGCTGGAGTTCAGTGTGTCTGAGTTTGACATGTTTGCCTCCTGCTGGTCGGTGAAGTGTACTTCACCACCAGAGAGGAAAACAGCTTTGGACTGAACAATAGAGCTTTCTTGAAACAGCTTGTGAGAGCATATTGCTCACTTAATCTGACATACCAGGTCTTCATTTGAGGTTTGAAAAGATTTACAAAATGTAACAAAAATGTAAATCAATGCGTTATCAATCAGGGCAAGAAAGGCCGTTCAATTAGAGTATTGTAATCTAATAAGCTAAACAGAACATTTTTCATTTCACATCAAAATAA
Organism: Perca fluviatilis; assembly: GCF_010015445.1. Lineage (NCBI taxonomy): Eukaryota > Metazoa > Chordata > Actinopteri > Perciformes > Percidae > Perca > Perca fluviatilis. Next base: position 9,766,986 of record NC_053115.1, on the reverse strand, counting down.
CAGCTCCTTCCTTCACGATGCTTCACTGGAAATATCAAATCTGCTCTCTTCAACACTGCTCTCGTCAACACAGGCAAATATACTGTAAAGTAGGACTGGGCGAAAATCAGATATCACGATATTCTTGACCAAATACCTCGATATCGATATTGCGGCAATTTTCTAGGGTTGACAGTTGGTGCTCTAACAAAATATCTTCACACTTAGATTTTAGATAAACAATCATCAGTAATGTGGATTTAATGTTTAAGTGGGGAAAAGGCAAATAATAGAACAGCTAGAACAGTCTGGTAAGTTCAGAAAAGGACATCACTTTACTGTAAAGCAGCCTTTAAAACCAGTAAAAGACAGCACTTATGCCATATCACGATATTACGATATCCAAAATCTAAGACGATATCTAGTCTCATATCATGATAGATATAATGTCGATATATTGCCCAGCCCTCCTGTAAAGACAATCCAGCTAAAAACTAAACTGCCACATTGTAAATTACAGGAATAATTATAATGCTGAGCTGATACACTGACATTTGAATAGCTCCGCTTGAAAATAAAAACAGAGGAGTCAAAGTGGTGACTCCTCTGGAACTATATTCCAGAGGAACTATATTCTACTAATTGCTTAACGGCGGGGCACTCTTATTAGTCACGTTTATTTTCACATGCAGCGTAAATGACAAATAAAAGTACATATGTTTTTTTGTCAAATGGCATGCATGACTAATAATACAGGAGCTACAGAAAGTTACAAAATAATTTTCAATCATAGAGCACAAAAGCAACCCAACACATCGCAGGATCTCCTGTTTTATGTCTGGAGCCCATCTGGTGGGTGAGACAGAACTACCTGCTGTTATGTCTTATAGCTCACTGCGGACACATCCATCTTTGTTTTAGACATGAAGTTGAAAGCCTCAAACGTGCATGCTCTCTGTGTCTCCAGCTCCAGCATCTGCTCCAGAGGTGTCATATGTGTATAATTACAAGCTGTATCTAAACCAGATAACAGGGATCATTTCCTCTCTCCTGATAGGGTCTACAAATACACAGCCAGCCAATAAAACAGCCAACACAATGCCGCTCTATCGCACCAAATCAAACAGAAGAGGTGTACACTACTCTGCCTGAAAACGCAATAAATTGGGTCGTTATCGATGCTGGAGAATGCATTCAGAATATCTAAAAGAAAAAGAAAAAAAAAATGATATCATGGAATCACAGTGTATTTTTTTGCCAAAGGCAGTGAAACATTCTGTGCATTCAATAGGACAAATCAGACAATATCTCAGGATTGTGAGAAACAAATAGGTTTCTTTACTTGTGCTTATTATTAAAACCCAAGTCAACCATTCAGCCATGGTGCTGCATAGCTTTGACCTACGTGTGTGTTTTTGAGTCACATCTGCCTAGCACTTGAATTTTAATGCTGGGTTTTCATTGGAATTCAGCAGCCAACCGACAGGCCCCTCAGGATCTCAGCCTGCCTCGGCGTTGACCATCTTTGGCTCCGTGACTGCCATGGTAATTTGCACAAAGTCCGTACCATTACAGTCAAATCAAATCAAATGTTGTCTTATGTGTATTTATCCGGGGGTAGTATGGGGTGATTTAGATAGAATGAGATGAGGGATAATCAAGGGGAAATCACAACAGGAATGGTGTGTGTGTGTGGGGGAAAGCTGGTGAACAAAAGAAACAGCAGAAAGAAGACCAAGGGAGTGAGAGGAGAGGGATGGGAAGCGACAAGTTCAGCCCAACACTGTCAGAGAATCCAAAGGTCAAACTATGATTTATATCAGGGCTTCACAGCTCTCCGGGTTTGAATTATCTGTTAAAAACCTTCATACATCACATGATCCCGCAGACCTGTCACTATATAACCCCTTCAAAACAAATCTCCTCTAAATGACAAAGACAAAACACACCATTTACACAATAAAAAGCCCAGCTAAAAAAAAAGTAATTTGCCTACTGACCCATACCATGCCATCACAGATGTTGCTCCTGCTTTCTGCTCCAAAACAAGCACAGGCAGGGAAATAAGGGCAGGGTAGGGAGTGTTTTCAAAACCTGGACACTATCAAGCGAGGAGGCTTACCATCTCCATGCAAATACACAGACATAGCTTTAGTGATAAATCTGCTAAGTTTCTATTGTGTGGCACGGACCACCAATGGCTTCTTCTTTTCTCTCTCCTACCTCACCTCATACTGAGTCTTCTTCTTCTGTGCCGATATAGCCGGAGTCTTTTCATATGCCTGGGCGCCCTGACAGTTTTATTTGCCAGGCCGTCTTGTTAACACAGTGAATGGAGGGGCTGGCCTGTGTTATGCAGATCAGACTGGGTTACTGAGGGGACAGACGTCAGCAAGCCATTCAGGGCCGGGTTAAAACTCAACCTCGGTCCCTCTTGTTCTTCTGCGACCATCTTTTATCCTCCTCTTCTACCCTCTCACTGCTGCTTTAAGCCAGCTAAAGTTTCAGCTAAGGCCCTGTTGCATACAAGGACAGGCTTTGTCCAGCCAACCTGGTGCTTTAATTGAAGTTTTAGGTTGTGCTGCTGGCTGGAGGAAATGAAGGAATAGCAAATGGCAAGATCTCATGGCATGAATCCTCCTTTGTAGTCTGATTTGCGTTTGTACTGACCTAACCCAAACCAACAGGTCAAGTGTAACCTTTTAAGAACACGAAACTCTAAAAACACACCGGCGTCGTGCAGAAGAGGGTGATAGGGCCGATCAGATAGCGCATGAACACTCAGGGCCCATGCTAATAAGTCTGGTAATGAGTCTCATTAGCACAAGGAAAATGAATCAAGCCAAAGGCAGGCATTAATAATTCAGAAGGAGCATGTTGTGCAAGGTGAATCTACTCCTATGGCCAACCTGCCCAAAGCAGCCCACTCAGCTTACACAGGCACACTGACACACAAGCAGCCAGGTAACAGAAGCTCGTCTTTCATCTGTCCATTTTTTTTATTTTTTTTACCCACATCAGGGTAAGCAGAGCAGCCAGGGTGTCCTATTCCACAGCAACTTCCGCAACTTCAGCCACCGTATCCAGATATATCTTACTGAGAGCAGAACAGCGTCCTGTATCTTCTACCAGGCCTTTAAACATGCACCTCCACATGGGCATCCATCCAGATCTGTGAATGTCTGTCATTGCAAATAAGCAGCAACTCTCCAGCAAACTTCCGTCACACAGAATGAGACTGAACAACACCGTGCAGACATTCCTAATCTTAGCCACTTGTTTCTGCAATCACATTTTTTAAGTCACTAGGAAACCAGTTATTGTACTTTAAAGTTTATACTGTAGACACAGGCCACTGGGTTTAACATTCACATTTGAGTCAAATAACATCTACAGCAAATTCTTGGGGGTAGTGTTTTGGTAGGCCTGGGTGATTTTAAATACCCTAGACTGGCTCCTCTCTTGACTCTGAATGGGAAATGCCTCAACACACTCAGTCAACATACTATAAAAGAAACACCCCCCGGAGCTCAGCTTAGTGGAAACATCTTATACAGAGGCAGTACAGAAGAGAAGAGGAAGAAGAAGTAGAAAGAAAAGGGAGAAAAACAGTGCTTGTAATGCACATTCATCTATGAATATTGATGAGAATCAGCAATATTTCAGTTAATTCTGAGACACACACCCCAGGAGACCCCAAGGAGCCCTAAGATTAATCTAAGGGGTCCCCTTCTTTTTTTACTAATATTTTACTTTTTCATTCTTTTTGTGAAATGCTTTTACCTCATAACGACCCTAGAAATTCTTTGAATAAAATACATTAAAAAAACAAAAATTTAACCGTCCGCAACATTATTCTTGCTAGATGTAATTTAGTCTCACATTGCCAGACCTACCTCAACAGCGCTGAGCGCTGACTATAAGTGTCTACACCACATTTCACAGCAATCCATCCAATAGTTGTCACTTAAAAACCACAAATGTCAACCTCATGGTGGTGCAAGTCATTAGCATCCATTCTCTCTGCACCAGAGTTTTTTTAAATCCATCCAGAAATTGTTGAAATAGATAAAAATAGGCTAAAAATGATGCCGTTGATTTGCTGACTGCCAGTTTTCATCACTTTGTTGGAGGAACAAAGTGATGAAAAAAATCAAAGGAACTTAAGAAAAATCATACCTGGTACATGTGAGTTTGAGAATACAGCAATCCACATTTACCATAACTTATATTTGCATTAGAAAAAACAAATCTTAGTCAACTGAGCAACAGACAAACAACATATGTGACCAGATAAAACAGTATGTCCACACCTGCCCCCCTTCATCTCCCTATCTCTAACATCAGGGTCACTTAAAGTCCACCACATTCCAAAGAAAACCATTACTACCATACCTCGCTAAATTAGCATGAAAACACATTTATTTTTGCACGAGGAAAAAGAAACAGGAAATTTTCGAAGTGCTCTATGCAGGAACAAAGACTTGTTGGAGCCATAAAACAGCCTTTTGCCTCCGTCGGGCTCCTTAAGTCTGTGTCCACTGACAACGTTTTATTCCAGTTTGTCAGAGGGGAAAAAGTTTATTTAACTTTTTATTGTGGTACTGCAATTAAAGGCTGCATTCCTGAGCCCACCGTCACCCTGTAATAGTTTACTTTACAGCAAAGGAGGCAGGATGGCCTTTATGGTTCAGACCCTCCCCTTCTTTTGTGGAATCCCATTAAGAGAGAAAATGCCTGATGAATCCATGGCTGCCGTGTTAACTTCGAACAAACTGGCTCCAACCGGGTTGACCTTTCTTTTGCCAAAATACCGTATATCTTAATATGATTTATTCAGTGGTTTTGATTAAAATTGGTATTAAAGGTAATTCTGGTGTACTACAGAATGAAGTCGTGCAGGTGTAAATAAAATTTAAACTGAATTGAACTACGGTTTTGTTGATCTTGTAATTTTGGACCTCTCTTCCCCAAGTAATCCTCAGTGGACCAAGTCAAGCAGCTTATTGTGCTCCACGATTACAATGTAGGATTTGTAATCGGTGCATAATGTGCCATTGGGTTTTGTTGATTACAGTCTCAGCTTTAGCAGCCACTCATATACACTGATATAGCTCACAACATCTCTATTAGTACTGCTTATAGAGTCACTTTGTTACTGAGTGATTGGTGGTTATAAGAATCAGCTGATACCGGTAAACGTACAGTGCTTAGTGCCCTCGTCGAAAATATTTGATGCTATTTGTACTGCATTCCTAAGACATAGTTGCACACATTAGTCACACTCTTTCACGCACTAACCCAAACCACCTGTACTTCATAGCAGTATCACTTCTTATTACAATATACTGTTTGTTTTACAACATACCAGTAAGTAAATGTACATCCTTCCCAGTTGTGACAGACTGTAGAAGACAGCAGGCATGAATTCTCCCTGCTGCATGAATGATCTTACAGTAAAAACTATTATCTCAGCACACAGAGGGGCAGAACAATAGTTTCTTCACAGTAGTATGGATGGCTGATTCTATTCAAAGTACCAGAGATCTGAGAGGGTTCCTCCTGAATGCCACTCTACTTGAAGAACATACCTTACTGTTGTTTTGTACAATTAATATATCACATGTTGTTAAATTGCTACCGACTTTATAGGCTGGTTACATGCAGCATATAAGCCATGGTTTTAACTCTCATCATGTATTAATTCACTCACGGAAGCCTCAGCTGACTGCAAATTCACATCAGTCTGCAAGAGTGGTTTGATATGTAAAGCACTCCTATCTTTGGCATGGAAACATCTGCACATTTGAAAGGACGCCGACTGTGTGGGCATCGATGTGTTTTTGGTTGCACGGAGTGAAGAGAAGCTGTTACCTCCACTTGTGCAGGGCAAAGCCAGGACACTGTTCTCCACAGCTGATGCAGGGCTGTCCTCTCTGCGGCTCATCTGCAGGGTTCAGCTTGGGAGAAACAGGAACACGAGATGATGGGTCATAGCTTGCACTAGCCTTGTCCATTTAGACAACATAGCTCTAAATGTGATCGGCTAAGTGTTGACTTATTCTATGAGTTACTTTACCTACTGTACAAAACCTGTGTCTAAATAGTTTTCAAAGCACCCCAACATACAGTGGTAATGTGCTATTTTAGCACATATTTTAAATGGAGTTCTTCATGTAACCTGCATTAATTACAGTAAACAGATGAATGAGTTAATTATAAAATAAATGAATCAAAGCAATAAATGGCACATTTATTTTGGCTCTTCATCAGCTAAAATGGATGCGTGCTGCAAAACTCATTACATGTGTTATATGTTGTGTTGGTTATATTCAACAACAAAAAGCCACTGGTTGAAACAGAGAAACATATTTCATCGTGTTCCATGTTGTGTTGTTAGTGCGGCTTGTGCCAGCGTTATCATAACAGAGCAGATGTAAGTTGATGCCCTTGGCAACAGCAGAAACAAAACAGGGAAAACTTCACATCAAAATAAGTCGCATGCGTATTTTTTAATTAGGGCGCAAAAGCAAGTCGAGACATGCGCTATGGAAACCACCAAACCTCTAACTTTTTTATGCCTACCTACCGATTTGCTGGAATCTCTTCTCTTATAGCTGCGACTGAACATGACAGGCTGATGACAGGAGAGGTAAGGCACAGTCGGCTACTAACGGGAACAAATAGCACACAGACGAAACTGGAGATCAGTGCGCAAATGATAAAATGCCCTCACGACTTTCTCAAAACGCACCGAGCCCAGGCTGCAGTCCTATCCTATTAACCTCCTTCATTAATGAATGGAGCTGTTCCGGATTGTAGCTCCACCCTGTTTCCTCACAGCCAATAGAGGACTAGGAAAATACTTTTGGAAGAAAAGGGACAAACTATAATTACACTTGGACAAAACTAGTGATGCTGTGGTAAATGACAGTGTGGTCGAGTACTGACGTTCAGTCTGAGAACATGTCAAGGCAAATAACATACCCTGTAATTATTGAGGAAATAAATGTTTTATGCTTGCATTCTCCTTCAAACACCCTGCCTTCATATAACCGGTTTCCTATTATTCTCTATGAATTGCAAGGCAAAGTAGCAAATTCCATTATGCCAAAAGACTCAGTTTGAAAAGGTGAATACATTCCAAAAATACTTTCACATTTTAATGTCACTGCTGGGTCACAATGTAACACAATACAACATTAGTCAATATCAACGACGGTTCATTTACGGGATAGTTCCATTGTCACCAGAAGTTCCGCCGGATGTCCCTCACTTTCCGCTTTCCTTTATTTCGAATCGGTCAACATTAACCAGAGCAACGTTAGAGGCTGAAAATGGCAAGTTTTAAGGAAAATGTGTATCGTGCAACAAGGCAGGCCTGCTTGGTTCGTTCGGGAAATGATTTACAAAGAATATGTTTATGGCATTTACTCTCTAGCTGGGATGTTTTGGGACCTATTGACAGGGATTTGCTATGGACAAAATACACATGGCGAGAGAGAGCAAATTACATTTAACCATGTATCCAGCTCATTAGCTCATGTTATTCTATTGTGTGAACAGTTAACTTCATTTAATATTGTATGTGGCGTTTTCTTTTGCGGGCTGAAAATGTTCCACCTAAACAAGTTCCTTCCCGAGAGACATTTAGCAGAGCCACCATCGCTGCGTCTGGAGCTTAGCGCCAATAAACCAGAGCAGGTTTTTCTCCTATCCAGGAATGTTGTGTGGAAGAGCAGGACCTTCCTCCGCAGTGCTGTGGAGATAGGTCTGGCAATGCGAGACTAATACAACATTAACTCAGAGACAGGTTATTCTCTCTCTCTCTCTCTCTCTGAGCATCTCCTTATCCTATGCTACTAATTCACATTTGTTCAGAACAGATTCATTCCTAACCTCTATTCATCTCACTAGAAATGTCTGCCATGTTTTTTCTGCCGGGTGGTCTAACAATGTTGACTCTCTCCAGCAGGTGCTTATTCTATTCATCATCAGAGAAAAGGCACAGCCTCAGTGTGAGATTGCTTTGACTCAGAGGCACTCTTCCACCAAGATTTGCTTATTATTTTGACTTTCGATTTCAATTCATTCAATAGTTTAGAGTGATACCACAATAATATATTTGGGCACCTGTATATCCATAGCTTAATTCAGTTTATTAGTGCCCCTTTATTTATGCCATTTATTGTGTAAATTATCAAAATTACACTCACTGTATATGAAAAATTAATCAGATTCTAATGCAACACATTGATGGGAGTTATAATGATATGTTCTAACATCATTTTCATCTTTGATTGATGCTTGTTCTCATCGTGGATCAGAGGATGTGAAGCTCTAGTAGTAGTATATCTTCAAAAGTCTATCTGTCAATCCATCAAAAGCACAATGAAAGTGAGTCTGAATACAGTTTTCTGCTCTTTTTTTCTTCTCTTTTCGTATTGCGTCATGCAGGAAATTCTGCTTTGCTCTTTCATTTTCTTTCTCTTTTTTTTTAAAGAAAAAAACGTATGGAAGCGACAGGTGTTGCTGTGTCAAAACTAAATGTTTCTGCACTGAACGGAACTGAGACAGAGAAGCGGCGAATTCTCGGCTTGTCTCAAGGACAGACCAGTAACCCAAAGACAGTTGCACCGGTTGATAAAAGAAAAAAACACAAGACATCCTTGTCACACATCAGCAGTAGTCTAGATTTTACAGTGAGGTAGAAAAAGAGAGGCATGAACTAAAGACAAATGCACAAATCCACAACTGCAGTCATTCAGAAAAACACATACAGTACTGTATCTGGGCATCCACATTATTTGTGTGTGCATGTGGGCTTACTACTAAGCCTCAGTTCAAAGCAATCCCAGATTACCTTAAGGAATGATGATGATAATGATGGTAGAGGGAGCTGACCCTGGGGACTCACGACTTTAAAACGCCCCTCATTAAGTCCTGAGTTAAGAGCCTAAACACTGTTGGCAGAATCCAAAACGACTTGCGTGCTATTCCGAGCAAGATCTCCTTATTTGGTTGTACAGTCAACAGGGTACAGCGAGTGTCAGTGTAGTTGACATCAGGCTTTATTTTGCTACTGTCCTTGAGGAAAACAACAGCCTCCACAGAAACTTGATCCGGGATTTTTGAGGCCGTGCATTTTACCTCGCATTATCTCAAATATCTTGCCAGTGAACTTTAGACCTGCAGAAGTCTGTCACGGCTGATTTGGCTTCAATAAGCGGCTGCTTGCAAGGTGGCGGACATGACGTTCAGAAGTGTTGGGAATGGCCAGTACACTAAGAAGCCTACTGCTGCTTAGGTCTAATCCTTGTGGGAAGTTTCTGTGAGACTAACTGCATAGTGCATACTGTACTCACGAGTATGTGCATGTTTCTGGTATTCATTACAATTATTCATATTCGTCACCTTGTTTGCACAATGGAAAAATCTGACACCCCCTGTCTCGGTTTGCTGAGCGATTCTTGTCAGCACTGGTGTCAAATATTCCCTGTCCTCCCCCTTCCCTACAATCTATCTTTTTCCCAGATATGCACCTATACACATGTTTCCTCACACCTAACATTTAGAGATGACAGCAACTTCTTGCACCATTAAAAACAGTCAAAAACAAAACTGTTTCAGCGTCCTTTTAACTGCTGCATCATTCACCCTCTCCCTGTTCTTCGGTCAGTAATAACAGTACCTATGTTTTCTACAGGGACACATAGGCACGTCAGTGTGCTTTTAGACCCCGCTGAGAGTGAAGGTAAAATGATGGCAGTGGTAGGTGCCATTTACCTGCAGGAGGGCTGCAGATCACTGTAAAGGACCAAGCAGAGGAGCAGAGGATAACTACAGGCCAGTGAAGAATACCAACAAGAACAGTGGAGTGAAGCCCTTCACCTGCACTGCTCCAAATAAAACATGACGTCTACTAACTAATAGAGTGGATGTTACTTGTTAATGATATATGTATTTATACATTTGTTCAAATATTTAAAACTCTAATTAAGCGTCTTTGAGGGAGAGAAAATAAAGGCTATATACAGATTTGAATCTTTGTGAATTCACTTACTATTGAATACTCAGTGTTGTATGGACAAAAACAATGAAGTCCTTATCTCATAATTATGATTTACTATCTCATAATTAGGAGAAAAGATCTCCTAGTTTTAAGAAAACCAGATCTCGAAGGGATGAAATTGTGATCTTTTCTTGTAATTGTGAGATAACATCATCATTTTGACATACGGAAGTCATAATTTCGTAATAAGGTCTCTATTTATTTTCTTTGGTTAATGCAATAAAGATTTTACATTTAATACAACTAAATTTATAGCACTGAAATAGTTTATTGAAATAGTAATTTTCATAATTATAATAATTAAAACATATTCATATTTAAATGATTAGGTATTCAGTGGCTTACAGGACTCATATCTTACGTACAATGAAAGCTCATATGCAGTGAGAACGTTTTTGCACAAATCATAAATGCACGGATAGACAATCTGATTCATGCAAATTTAGATTATAATTTTAAAATCTTGAATTAGTACCTCTGAGGTGCCACGAGTGTTTGTTTCTGCTTTGAACCACCTGCCCAGCCTGCATGCATGTGCTGATAGCTGGTGTCAAACAGAACACGACCCTGTGAGGTCGCCATGGAGAACCCACATAAACTCTCATAAACACACATTATACAGATGCCAAATACACATTAAAGGTACATCTAACGCTTTTTGACACGTGCCATCAACCAAAATAAACCATGTCCTTTTCTGCTTGACTATCACTGATTCAAGCTGCTTCTAATTTAAATCATAGTAGACATAGTAGTGCACTAACTCACCCTCTGAGTCAGCATCAATATCTGCACAACAAATCAGATGTGTCTACTTCTTTCCCAGTGGACCGTGACATATTATCTCCTGCAATAGAAAACATGAACCTATCTCCCAAACTATGGTTCACCTAAGTCCCTGTGCACATAGGAAGTATCGGTGCCACTTTCTGTTTTGCTCAGATATGTTGCTAAAAACCTGGAGTTAGTCTCACAGCTAGAAGCCATTGTCTTTGTAATGTTAAACCCGCATTCAGCATGCTGGGAGGAATTCATCATAACTTTTACCAGTGATGCAACTATTTATAAGTAGGGAGGGAGAGCTCTTTTGATTGCATTTGGCTACATCAAGAGTTCACTGTAAGTCTGTCATTTCTTTTTCAGAATATCTGATGTAATACAAACCTGCTGACACACCGCTGTCATTCAGCTACTCTATAGAGGACTTGTCTCACAGCTTTCATGTGTGAGCAAGAAAGAGAAAAGGAAACGCAGAGTTTTTCTACAAGCTGACCCCTGGGAATCGACTTCTGTATCACGTTCTTAGGTTTAGACAAGTCCTCTGGAGCTGCTGAAAGCTCCTGCATCTCCAACCCTGCTTCCCTCTCTTTTCTTTCCACACTTGTACTTGTACTTATCCCCTGTATAACATCTCAAACAGCAGCTCATGTATTTGAGGAATCAATCCCCAAATGATGTGTTGGCTTCTATTGCTCTGCGCCACCTGAGATACCAAAACATTGTGAAATAAAGATCGTGTTTGTGTAAATTAGTCTATCAGAGCAATAATGCATATTCATTCGGCCCTGTAGCTTTTTATTCCCCACTTCAAATTATTATGAAGTTACATACAGGATGCAAGAGTCAGCTGTATACGTTCAACATTTTACAGTTAAAGCTACACCTTAAAGTGATTTTTGTTGAACTGCGGTCAGTGACCTCAACTGATAATTATGGAATAATGGAAAATCAACCAATCAATCAATTTTTATTCGTCACATGAAATTGTACGATGTACAATTCGAGTACAATGTAATCCCATCAGCTCCTTCAACTTGTGCATGATTCATCATGAAGCAGAATGTGGCCGTCAGATGAGGCGGGTGTGAAAGCACCCAAAGCAGGATTTAGTTTGGAAGCTAATCATGTTCCAAAGGCAATTTGTGATGTGGAAACGTGAAGCCTCCAGTACACTGAGAATGGACTTTTTAGTGGCGATAGCTGTTGTCCAGCAGTTAAACTTTTGAAATGAACAATATTTGGATATTAACAGATTCTGGAATTGAACATTTTTGTTGAACAGCCATATCAGACACATTATTCAAAGCAGAGTTTGTTTTCAATGTCCTAAAATCTGTCTGAAGGGAGTCTTTTAAACGACTACCAAAGGTTTGGATCTTTTATCAGTAAAAGAAAAGGTTTTTTTTGTCTTCTGAAATCTGATCAGCAGTGAATTACTTTTATTTTGGAAGACCAGTTTTGTCTGTCAGGTCACAAGCCAGACTGTCATGATGGTAGAAGCTGTGTAATCATAATTAAGCAAAAGCAGTGTGGAGCGAGAATGTTATGGTCTGACTATTATATTTTTACAGCCAGTGTTGTAGTAGGATAATACATTAAGGATGAAGTGGATTATAAATAATGTATTAGTGTGAAAAGCAGACAGGCAAGCATGACGTAATATATCAGGCATTTTATTTCTTTCTGATCATTGCTTATCTAATGTCATGTATAATCATGCTTTTCATATGGCAGCACCAAACTTTGCTTATACAATCTATGCAGTTATGACATAGGCCTACATATGAATAAATGTATTCACAAAACAGGAAATGTGTTGTCAGACATTTTTTGCCGATACTGAATGGTAATTCATAGTCATTTATGGTCAAAGCCTATGTACATTCACATAAAGAAAAGGTAAAATAAATATTTGCATATAAAATAAAGCATACATAATGACACTTTACTTTGTTAAACTTCAATAATACATTTTCAGTTACCTGATTAACATGTGGCAAATGTGTAAAATACACTTAAATATCATAATAATCCCTTCATTTATGACACCTGAGAACTCTATTGACTGAACTAAAGTCTGACATTCACAATGAGCAGTGCATTTATCAGTTGCAACTGTGTCTTTAAAGATCATTTCATACTTGTATAGAGGCAGATTAAGACTGTGAAATTCCCTTTGGCTGAAGTATGCACATTATCGTGTACAGTAAGGCACTGAAATAGCACAAAATACAGAAAAGCTTACAAAAGTAAATATGGCTTCTTCAAAACATTGTACATAAAGTATGCCCCCTGCAAATCTACCATAGGTACAGCTAAGGCTTAAAGAACATAACAAGTATTGATTTTTGTATTTTATTCTATACTGTCTAAATTATTCTTGCGTCTTTCAATGTTTGCTCACAAAACTGCATGAACCTGACTAAAGAGATACATACTTATACACAAAAGGTAACCTGATATTGTCACAAAAACAACACGTCAAAATGCTCTAAAAAGAAGCATTCAGTATGTACAGTTTGGACAGACTCTTTAAAAACAGAAATGGAGAGAAGAATGTGAGGTACAGAAGGCAATGGTTTACAGGCAGCATCTGGACAGAAATCATGCTGCGGGGCCTGTGGGCTCAGCAGTTTGAGAAGTGTCTCCAGGGCCAGACCAGTGCATTATATCTCTGGAGTATATACTGGAATTTTATTGGCCTGAAGTCTTTCTTTCAAGTTACTCCAGATAAGATAACCTGCCTGTTTTGTAAAAGCTAAAGGCTAATGGCTCCCCTTGGTCACTGCACGCTACCTGAGAGATACGCAACAACACAGAGGAATTTGGTTCTCTCTGATGTCTGGCAGCATAATCTCTACAGTTCTTGTAACCAACAACCTTCTTCAGTGATCCAGTAATGTGTTCCAGTGTGTTTGTGTGTGTACAATGTGTTGTGTATGGTTAAACGTCTCACTTCCTCCAGTCTGGCCTATAAATCCCAACTCCACACCAACTCATTCTAGGAACATACATTATTATTATACCCTTCAACTGCCTCGCAGTTGCTCTCCCATACCTTTTCAATTCAATTCAATTCAATTCAATTTGCTCTGTCCTCTTACTGCAGAGCAATGATACTATACTACAGCCTGACCACAATCCAGTTGGTTTGCAATACCCGCTTATGAATGTGATTGGCTACACAACACAACACCTCAAACGTACCGAGATGAGAAGTGCGCTAATGAGTGTTGTAGACTGCCACAAGGTACAGTAGCTTATTAATTGGAAGTAGCTGGACGAAATTACAGCAAGAGTTGCCCACAAGAACTTAGAACCGGAAGGATCGCTGGACTTACTGGTAACATCTGACTGGGAAATTCACTAAACTTACACTTCACTAAACCAAGAAAGTCCTCTTAAGGAGCTGCTCGATGGCACACAGTATAAAACAGGACAACGGTTATACTGGTGTGTATCTGTGCATGTGTTCGCTAATCTGCCTGAAGTGATAAAGGTTTTAAAAAAAGACACATTAATGGTCTGGTGAGCATAACAACAATAGCATTATTGGAATCAACCCAACTTAATAAATTGGTCTAAAAAGGAACATATGGCTGTGACACATGTCGTGCAAAGTAATGTCAGTACTAAAAGGTCCAAATGGCAAATATCCAAATTGGAAGGCACATTCTGGCGAAAATATGACAAATGGGAACTGTGTGGTGTTCGCTATTGACAACAAAACAGTTAAATTATATGACAATACAAAAATAAATGGAGAGTACAATAAATAAGACATGTCTATCTTGCTATGTACAGTACTTACACCAGAGTCATTTACACTATACACACATGGGAGTAAAAGAAGTCAGGGCAGGTTTGAGCTCTGAATTGGCTGTAGCGCCAAAGAGAAGGGATGTCTTGTAAGACGACTGCCAAGATGAATGGAAATGCTGAAAAAAACAAACATGCCAACTACATTAATAATCAGTCAGTTACTCATTAAAATTAATAAACCTGCACAGTATTAAACAGATTGTACAAGGGAAAGATATTCAGTGAACAGAATTGCAGATTGTAGTCATATATTTTTTTAATATGAAAAATTCAGTTGACCACTGTCTCTGGACTGACTGAAAATAGAAGTGATTTATTCCGGTGTAGATCATCACTTATGAGCATTACAAACATGAATAACATAAATACTTAAGTAAGATTTAGTTGTTGAGTTGGTCAGCAGGTTCCAGTTCCATGTTTTGAATTTGGTGATTGAAGCTAAACTCTCATCTTTATTTGGATTACAGATTATGCCTTTTATAATTGAAAAATGTTGTTGTTATATATATCCCATACCTCTTTGATGGCATTAGATCTACTCCACTGTCACAGGCAGACTGGAGCCAGAGGACGGTGTACATTTACCACAGTAGCCTCCACACATTCCCGACACTCTGCTGCCATCCTGTGGACACAAGAGGAATAACATCAGTTAGGTGTGATTCTGCTGCTGGTGCTTAAAGGTCCCACGGCATGACAATTTCACTTTATGAGTTTTTTTAACATTAATATGAGTTCCCCTAGCCGGCCTATGGTCCCCCAGTGGCTAGAAATGGTGATAGGTGTAAACCGAGCCCTGGGTATCCTGCTCTGCCTTTGAGAAAATGAAAGCTCAGATGGGCCGATCTGGAATCTTCCCTTTATGACATCATAAGGGGAAAGGTTACCTCCCCTTTCTCTGCTTTGCCCGCCCAGAAAATTTGGCTCGCCCATGAGAAAGAGAGAGACATCATGGCTTGCAAACGAGAGAAGCATGGCAGTTGGTCAAGGCCCCCCCCTCCCCCCTCTCCTCCTCAATTGCATTTAAAGCTATAGACACAGAAATGGCACATACTAAGGAAAGCTCATTGTGGGACTGGCTCGTAGTGGCTGTAATTCTGCAGCAAGGCTGAATTTCGGGAAAGAGACTTCAGATACAGTATTAGGGGACCACTAAGGCCTATATAAAAGCATCCAAAAAGCAGCATGTCATAGGACCTTTAAGTGAACGTATTTTACAATGTTTTGTAATATAGCCATACAGATGCTAAATATAAGAAAGAAACATATGTAAAATATGAATATGGGATAACTTTTTTTTTCAGGATCACAGCTTGCTTGATTTCTCTGTCCTGTGCTGAAGAAATATTTTGTTGAAGCATTTTCCCCTGTCACTGATCTAAACTAACAGCGTAAAACAGATGTTAGATTGAGGAATCTGTTAAGAAAAAAAAACATCACTTTACAACACTTGCTGCAGGGTTGTTTTCGTGCCTCTCAAATTAGCTTTTCCTTTTCAAAAGGCACACAAAGGCTGAGGCCCACCAGGCAGCTTGTCACCAGGTATGAATTGGGTAATCACATGCAGCATAATGGACGGTTTCGTCCAAACATCTAGAAACAAAAGGGAACTTGCATCAGATGTGTACCCCAAAAGCACTATCCCACGACATTATGGCCACAGCGAAGTGTGAAAGTGGTTTGTCTGATCTCCTTTGGAGTGCTCTCCCCATTCCACTGTCACAACCTGGCTTTATTAGAACTGCCTGGAGTGCCCACGGCTGGCGATGGATATCAGACCATGAACACTTTTTGGCATTACAACCGGCTCCTGTTTTCACCTTACCAAAGTGCACTCTCCAGCTTGAGCTCCATTTCAAAAGAGGAGGGTGTGGGGGCACTTGAGAGAGCAGCTGCCCAATAAGGGTCCTTTCTCAGTGAGTTTATGGTGAGAAGTGAAACTGGAAATACAGAACCCACTTGGGATATGCCCATTTAGAGCTCTGAAGCCAAGAGGACATGCAGAGAGAAGAAATTGTGGAGGTAGGGATGAAGTATAAGAGCAAACAGAAAAGAATAGAGAAGATGAGGCAGTAAAACAAAGAGAGTTACAGATAAATACAACAATATATGCTGTAAAAGAGTTGCCAGAGAATCTTGAACAATAATGAATGATATATAGTTACAGAATAGTTACATTTAAGTGCCCAAGATGTCACAGAATATATATTGGTATTTTATCATGAATGAATGGGGGGTTATAATGAGAGTTATTTGTCTGTCACATTTTTAAAGGGTGTACTCAAAATCTTTAAGACTGCTCTGTTAAAGTTTGCTGTAATTTGGGGAGTTTTCTTGGATTCTAAACATGTGACATATTGCCAATACCTGTGATTTTTGTACATCAGCCACTGCATAGTTGCCCTGAGAGATCCACGAGGAGTCCTTAGCAACCTTAAAACCTGTTCCTGAGAGGTTGATCCTGAACCGCCCCTGAAAGAAGGGACAAAGACAGACAGAGAGAGAGAATATATAAATAAGATATCCCAAAGAAATGTATCAAAGAAATGTCAAAGAATATAGTGTTAATTTCGACAGACTAAATATGTTCGTCAACAACCTTTTTTACCATGATTAAGACGAGACAATGACGAGACTGCACCAATGTCCAAAAACGCTGACTATGACTAATTAACATGCATTATTGTTAACGAAAAAAGACGAGACTAAAATGTTTTGCATAAATAAATGTTAAGATAAAATCGCTCTTCATTTTGTGAAGTGAAGTGGCAGGGGGCGTGTCTGGAGGAACTAGATCAAGAGGCGTGGCCATTCATCCCTGCTCTGTCGCCGGCACAGCTGAGGCTCATTCAATGATTCACACCTGCAGTATTTAAACCCGGGCTGTTCACCTCTTCAGCGCCAGATCGTTACATACCCCGATGTGGTAACTTGGCTCAGTATCCCTGCTCTTAGCAACTCTCTCGAATTTACGTTTACTTTGTCTAACTGCAATTCCTCTGTGCAGATCCTGCTGTAACCTGCTCCCCACCTGCCGTGCTCCGCCGTGCTGCCTACCTCACGCCAACTCCGACATATCCACCTGCTTCGCCTGGTTTCAACTGTGGAACTTCTTCAGATCTGCCACTGCCTGGTTTCAGTCCACTCCCGGAAAACTACTAGCTCAGCCTCGGTTGTTCATCTCCACTGAGTATTGTCTCCTAATAAATACTTGAACTTTAATCTGTGTCCTGTGAGGTATCTCTGTGTGTTGGGCCATATATACAGCCATAACATGTTATGAGTTTGTGCTGCCAGCCTGTGGCTGCAACACGAAACTACATGGAGCAAGAACACAACACCCATAGACAGTAGCGAACACCAGAGATTTCTGCCAGAGCGCCGACGACCTGCTAGGTAGAAGGAAGAGGCTCGATATTTGGTCGCATTTTACGTACAATGATATTGACAAAAAGTCAGAATGTGTCATTATAACTGACGGGAAGCACTGCGGACAAAAAATATCGGGGATAAACACCACCAACCTTAAGCGACATCTAAAGGCTAACCACCCACACATTCAGGTAAGTTAACTTAAATTAACGTCTCATAAGCTAATGCTGATTTTAAGCATCTATGCTGTAAATCAACCAGTTAGCTATAGTATTGTGGCACATACATTATGCAGGATATATTTTATAGCCATTATACCAGACTTGCTAGTTGGCTATCAAGTTGTGAAGGGGATAAAAACAAATGGCAACGCTAACGTCGGTTTGAAGTTAGATGTTAGATTGAGCTCCTAGCATCTAGCTATGCATGTAACACTTTTAGTTTAACATTAACTGTTAGATGGCTATCATATCAAAAGGTAGACATGCTATAAAGGCTGGTGGTTATCAGAAATAATATCAGAAATAATTTTTTTTTTTTTAAAAGACTAAAATGTTTTGACTAAAACTTAAATGACTAAAATGACAAGACTTTTAGTCGACTAAAACTTGACTAACAAAAAAAGATATGTGAATGACTAAATATGACTAAAACTAACAAGGACATTTGGCACAAGACTAAGACTAAATTAAAAATAGGTGACAAAATGAAGACTAAAAGAATACATGAGACGGGCCAAGGTGCTGGATGTTACAAAAATAAATATTTCTATATCAATTAATGACAACAAGCTAACTGTAGTGTTTTGGGACATTTTAAATGTAACATACATATCCCAAAACTAGAGGCATGAACTAGTAGTAAAAGGATGGATACTGATAAAGTTTTTTTTGTCTTTAGTTTTAATGTCATACTGTAGAGAAGCAGAAGTGTAATTAATAACTAGAAATTCCGCGAGAAATTTTGACAGTGTGCCTATTACTTGGTGCACATCCGAATAACACTGGCTAACAGTAAATCTGCTGTTTAACATGTCCTGAAAAGAGAGGACAACACGGCCTACAGTAAAGAGTCTCCATGATAGGAGGTGTGTGTGTCAGAACTTGTTGCTATGGTGATTTCCGCAGTGAGGGAGTAGAGGAGGGAGGGGGAGACAGTATCTTTCATGGGTAAGACATGTCCATTTAATGATAATCATACTTCTCAAGTTTGTTCTGTAATTCAAAAACCGTGGGTCCAAAGAGCAAAATATTATCATCACAGAGAGATAAAAGTCTGGTGAATGCATTGATGTGTTTTTTATGTTTGTGGTGTCAAATATATGGGACACAGAGCAGGTAACAAACAGGGAACCGTCTATGTCCTTCCAAATATTTCTTTTCATTGTTTCTATCGGCAGTTGGTATTAACAGAGCCAAAAGTTTAAGTCCGGTGGATTCCATAGTTACATCATGTCTGTTCCTACATTTTTACCAACCATGATGTATGAAGAGTGAAAACTGTAGGGGAGGGAGCAATTTGTTTGGAGAAATTTCAGAGAATAATAATGCAGCTCCCCCCTCTCTCTTCCCCTCTGGCTCTCAACATTCTGTCCCCATCCCTTACACATTGGAAAATCTGAAATGGTCTGAAAACTGGACGATACATAAACTGTGATTTGGTAGAAACCGTGCTTGATATCAGAATGCCCATTCAGCCCAATAAAGGCCAAAGTCTTGTCTTCGGCTTAAACTTTTAATTATTTTTCTGTATGGTGATACAGTATGGCCCCAAAGAGGGGTTGTTTTGAGCTATGTTAAGCGATTTCCCGAAGATTTCCCATTAAAGTCTATGGGAAATTTCGCAATGTTTTTTTTGCAGATTTCGTGAAAACCGCGCGGTAAATCTTTTACACACGTTTTGATGTATTTTGTGTGCATGTGTTGGCAATGCTCCATGACTAGTAGCGGGACTAAAATGTGGCAGAATAATAATAATAAGTATGGGGGATAATAGTCATTCTGCCGATTGCTGCTATTGCAGCACATCGGCAGACTGAACTAATAAGTTAACGACTGCATACCATTTAGGTATGTCTGTTCCAAGGCATTCCGGCTCAATGGAATGGCTTACCAGGACACTTAAAAGAAGCGAGCCATCATTAATGTTACTAGTTACATTTGTGCTTTTCCTGCTATGACAAGTCTGCAGTCTGCTGTGAAAAAGGGTCTTCCCTTCCCGTCATATAATTAACAGCTGTTGTTGTTCTCACCTGTGGACAACGTGCGGCGCTGTAGCAGTCTCCAGCTGTAGCAAATGGAACATTCTTGCCTTCATGGGTGACAGAAAACTGCCAATCTGTAGCTGCGTAACAAGATAAACAAACACGCTAATCAGGTATGACGTGACAAATATTCTTGCTACAGGACCTCAGATGAACTTTTATAATGATAGTCTTACATCTGCCATAATGACTTGTGTTATATAACTAGTCTAAATCTAGCCTTAGTTTTAGGGTCAGCCTAATGGCAATATCAGTATAATTTCATCTACTTAGAGCAGGTTTATTTAATCCCCTCAAGCCTTGTAATTGTGTGTTGCTGAAATTAACCTTGAAGACATCTTGAATCCATTAACCCTCATGAGCACGGACATAATTAAATGGCAAAGGAAGTTCTTATTTGAGAGTAATGTGGAGTTAACACTGGCACAGGATGCTGTTGTATGTGTGCAATCATATTTTCGCGTGTGTACGAGCCACTCACTGATGATGTTCATCTTGCTGAGGTCCAGGCGGACTCTGGAGAACGTGGTGATGCCGGCAGCGGTGTAGTCTCTCCGACAGTCACAATCCTCTCTTCTGGAGTCATTGGCTGGACACCGAGTGGGGTCGTTGAGTCTGGCAAACACACGCACACACATAAAATACCTTAGCTCAACTTTACACTTACATGGAATTTCTTCATTTACAGACTAAAAACACTGCCAGGAGTTCTGTAATAAAACAGGCTATTCTTATTGTTATCCTATTAGCCGTTTACCTGAAGCCAAAGATCTCTGAAAAATTCTCTCCTTCTCCTGTAGTCAAGGTGATGTACTCCTGTGGAGTCTCTGTCTGCATTCCGGCACAGTAGACCTGAGGAGAAAAAGGGGGAACAGGAGGAGGAAGAGGAGGAGGAGGAAAAGGAGAGGAGGTATCCAGAGGGAGGAGGAGGAGGAGGAGGAGGAGGAGGAGGAGGAGGAGGAGGAGGAGGAGGAGGAGGAGGAGGAGGAGGAGGAGAAGGAGGAGGAGGAGGAGGAAAAGGGAACCAAGGGTGAAGGAAAGAGATGATGGTGGTTGGATGGTAGAAAAAATAGAAGTACAGATTAGGAAAGGAAGAACAATAATGGTGGTGAGAAGGTGAGTAAAAGGAGTAGAACAAAAGAAGTTACGATGGCAATTGCAAGCGCAAACACATACAGAAGCACAATGCAGACAATCCCTACAGATGACCTAAACTGGCCAGCCTTTTGAAGGCATGCAAAGAATTTCCTATGACTGTGTTGGGAAATATGCTGCATCTTCAAATGTGTACACTAAGCTGCAGCACCAAGCATATGCCTAAACACATGGTAGTAGAGATGAATTCTAAGCACAATGTACTGTAATGCAGGCACAGTCACAACATGGCTACAAAATGTTCTGTCAGTGTTTAAGTCATCTGAAATGTCATGAGAGAAGTCATAAAGACCTACTTTGCAATTGTCCCTCTCCCCTCATAAATAAAACCTGTTATGGCTTCATAAACTGTGCTCTGTGCATTTGTGAGGTAATAAGATACTGTAATCGTACCTTGAGCGCTTTTCCTTGAATTTTGAGGAAGTGTTCGCTGTCTGGGAGGGGCCCGTTCATGCTCTGGACGTCTTGACAGCTGGAAGGCAAATGGCCTTAGAGACACAAAAGAAGTAGAAACAAGTATGTATACGGTGTATTATGCAAAGATTTAACCCAGGACAGACACTCAGGCTTTATGCACACACATGTGCACGCATGCAAACACAAATTTCAGGAGTTAAGTCAAGTGTGGCAAATCGCTGCATCGAATCAAAGAAAATGAATAGCCACTCACACTTTGATGTCCCATCCTACCGTTGGGAAGTAAATACACTGGACAGTGAATCTTTGATGTTTGCCTCGCATCATAAATATTTCACTAAAGGCCAAATCCCTGAGATGACCGGATCACATCAAGCCATACCTAATACTGGAATTTGGGATGCGTTCAGTTGGCCTGTACTTAACCATGGTAGCCCGTGACCTGTGTTGAAAGAGCAGCCGTTTCCTCCCAATACTCACAGCTTGGATTTCTGCACACTTTCCTGGCCTCTGGCATGGCCTCTTCAGAACACCTGTGGCTTTCCTGACCATCTTCTGACACACACTGCACCGTCCTCTCCATCACTCCGTCACCACAGCTCGCTGAACACTGGAGGGGAAGAAGAGAACCACGACAGTCATGTCCATCATGTCAGCAGTTTTTATCTTCAAAGTGGCCCCTTCATAAAAGGGTGCGTGCATGTATAATTTTGTCATTTTAATATTATTTATCATTTGGCTATGACACAGGTTGAAGCCAAAGGTACAATGTTCTTAATTTCAGGCAAAACTCATTTATATTTTAACTTGAAAACTCATGTATGAAAAAAGTAATATGCATGAATTTAAATTTACATTGCCAGAAGATTTGCAAAAGAAAATGTGAATTAATGTACATTTCCATACTGTTATGTGAATGTTAGGAGTTGACTGCAATATTTTTTAATTTGGACAACTATTACAAATAGTTACAATTAGTCACAAAAGAAATGGAGGAAAAAAAAACGTGTTTAACTTGAATTTATTAATGTTTCAGCTTTTTTCTAAAGTTTATTTTTCCACCAAAACAAACACTGATAAATGACTGGACAACATTTAGAACCATGGACTCGCTCACCAGTTCCCAGATTCCAACCCTCCACTCCTGTGGTGGCGGGCATGGGTCCAAATTACAAGGCATGTAGCTTTCAGGGGGGGTCCCGGGGCAGTTGGACAAAGACTGATGGCTGTACTCATAGTTGTCATTCTCCACATGCACCTCGCTGCAGGAGATCAGACGCTGGCGGTAGCCCTGACCACAGCTGGCTGAGCACTGGAGGAAAGAATAAATCACCGGCATGAAATAACAACAATATTCCATACAGGAAACATGGGTGATTTCTGTCACTTCCGCATCACTGCATTATAAGATGTTCATGGTATCACTGGTCTGGTCTTTTTGAAGAGTGAAGTATTGTCTATTCAGAGCAAACTGACTTTCTACAATTGAGATCGCTAAGCCTTTAGTGGGGCTACATCATCTAAATGGCACACAGCTTCTTTGGCTCTCACCTCGGTCCATTCCCCTGTGATCCAGATCAATTCACAGGCGTGGGTGTTACAGCTCTCTATGTCTGGAGGTCTGATCTGGTTCACACAGTAGATCTCATGGACCTCCTGCTGGTCGTGGTCCACACACTGCAAGGCTCGTTGTCGGTGGCCTGCTCCACACGACTTACTGCACTATAGTGGCGACAAGATAGACACTGGCCTTTTACAAGGATGGCAAATCATGTATGAGTGGTATTAGGAGAAGCATTATGACATTCCTACATCTAGATGCAATGTAAATGTTTTGCCTTTTGATTAAAGTGGACCTAGTCTCTCTCAACGGATGTACATTGCTGGGATAAAGATAAAGTCCATCCCCTCTCGCGATCTCCGCTATCGAGACTTAACACCACCCGGTACGGTTGAAGAAATAATAATACAAACACGCCAGAGTTTTTTTCCGCTATCCCAAAGTAGATAGGCAGTGTAGCCAGACCATACTCCCTCACTGACACAGCACTGTAGAGATAGGCAATGCAAGACTCAAGTGGACCTAATTGCACAGGAAGCTGCATGTGTAACTATGAGGTTTTAAAGTAGGGATTATCAATAATCATCAATGTAATGGTATCAATGCAAAGGAAGAGCAAGGTTGAACAGTCTGAGATTTGTGTCTTCTTGTGAAGCAGTACCTTTACTACATGGGATGTCAAATATGTCAAAACGGTAGATAAGACCAGGGAGGTAAGCACTGTGTTGTTGAGCAGAAGAACCTGAGCTGAGCACAGTCCTTAGAAAAGATTCCACAACTTGTAAGTCCTCAAACAGTTTACAGTCCATGCGAACAATTTGTCTAATGAAAGGTCAGAGTGGAAATTCACTAGCAGTAAGCAACTGCACACTGTCCCCCAAAAGACAAGAATATCACAATATAGGCAATGCTTTTAATTATTGAGCAAATTTCTGGCAGACACCCACTATCTCAATGTTTTACAGATAAAGTTGAAAGCCAACGAATCACCTGGACCCTGTACGTCTTACTACATCCAGGTCCATGTAATAACTCAACTATTACGACATTCAATCTGCAAGAGACATAAGTTAAGCACTTAACATTTTAGCAAGGGCTCAGAGAGGCTTCCACTTGCGTCAGAAACACTCTGTGCTGTTACAAATGCAGCCGACCCCAGCTGGTCTTCATCACTCTTAATATTTTCAACACTGTCAAACAACTCGAACTGCTAGGCTGCTGCACTATACACAAATGAAACGTACCCTGCATGACAGGTTTTGGTAATCAACAGCAGACAAAGCTATAAGCAAAAACATTTCACAGGTTAGGCCTGTAGAAAGAAGCTACGTGGGCAAAGAAGTAAAATGTTGGCGTTAGACATCGTCTCTGATTTGTGGAGATTGACTCCACAATGTAAAAAAGTCTATAAAACACATATGTTAACCCGTGCCAGGTGAACTGTTGTAATTACTTTGAGCTGTTAATTGGAACACCCAGGCAGAGAGCTCCAAACAATTCTCCAGATTAATTAGACTCTCCTATCAGAGGAGACATTTCATGCTGCTCAGTGACCCAGATTCAACATCACTTGAACACAGTGAAGAAGAAACTCCTGCTGCAGCTGCCTGTTCTAATAATGCCAACTCTCAACAAGGATCTGTAGCCTATAGAAACTGGCTG
Organism: Perca fluviatilis; assembly: GCF_010015445.1. Taxonomy (NCBI): domain Eukaryota; kingdom Metazoa; phylum Chordata; class Actinopteri; order Perciformes; family Percidae; genus Perca; species Perca fluviatilis. Next base: position 9,741,903 of record NC_053115.1, on the reverse strand, counting down.
AATGATGCTCAGCAGGAATGCCCATTAAATATAGCCTAGGTATGACTGTTCGATATCAAGCAACAAGACTTATAACTATATATAGCTATATAACAGCTATATAACAGTATTCGTGCACTTTACAAAATAATAATATTCAATTATGATAAAAAAAATCAAATTAATAGGAGACTTTTTTTTCACTTTTAAGTCCCTGTAAATGTGGTTTCATATCAATTTTCTCTATAACATAAAATATTCTTGAGTAAAAAAGAAGCAAACAATCAAAAGCTAGGGGAGAAAAAACATTTGTATTATTAATAATAGTATAAAGACAAAACGTCAGCTAAGCTGCTTCACCAGGACTGTTTGAGTGTGATTTGATGAAATTGAATTGATAGTGACCGGGAAGCGATATTACAAATCCCACTATGGCCACGCCAAGACCCGTCCTTCAATAGCATTTATTGGCCAGGCGTCCATGAGAACGCAAGGTAACTTAACCCCATTTGTTCAGGTCCTATCCCTTGACCAATCGGATATCCTAACCTTAACCACTCAAGGTGAAATGCCTAACCCCAACCAATCGAGCTGCTTCGTAGGGCGGGTCTTGGCGTGGCCATAGTGGGAGTCGTAATCTTGCGACTGGGAAACAACCATCGACAGTATATAAACTGGACCAACAGATCCCGTAGCTCTGGACGGAGACCAGTGAAGGATATTAGAAGCACTTTTCCGGTGAGCGCTGATCGTTACTGCGCAGCCTCCAACTGAGAGAGACGACATAAATGTGACGTGAGCAACCTGTCTGAAAGTTGTAAGTCTTCTGGTAGCTGTGCCAAGAGAAATCTCAATCATTCCCAATCTTGCAGAGACGGAGAGTGTAGGTATATGTAAGGAGATAACATGGGCACAGGCTAATTATTGCTAACTTAAATGCTAGTTAACATTAGTAATTAAACTTAAACAGCTAATGTGAGTCGAAACTGCCTGTGAGCTTCTCCTGTACTATACGGTAATTCCTCTACTGTGTAACTAATCGTTAGCCTATTTTTACAAAAACGTCTACTACGGAGCCATAACATGAATACAAGGTAATGGAGCCTTTTATACATTGTCGTGTTTCTTTAGAAATAAACAATGGACAAATAAAGTCTTTAAACGCTTCAGATGTAAATTTATTCACTGTCAAAGTGATGTCAAAATGAATGGCAGTCAATGGAATGCTAACGAGAGGTGATATTGTTGTAGCATCAAAATGGCGCCATAGGAGGTTTGAGTTCTGAAGCAAAGCTTACCCCTTTGGAAACAACCCCCAAACTGTATTTTCATTCAAATATTGCTAAATCCTGATTGGTGCACAACTGTATACTATGCCACATCACTTATTTTTAACTGAGACCCGCCCACTTCAAACCAGTGGGAAGCACCCATTTGTTATATATAAATATACATAATACATATATATAAATATACAGTATATATATATATATATATATATATATATATACTGTATATTTATATGTGTGTGTTATATATATGTATATATATATGTATATATATATATATATATATATATATATATATATATATATATAGAGAGAGAGAGAGAGAGAGAGAGAGAGAGAGAGAGAGAGAGAGAGAGAAATCTCTCATAAGAAATACCCAAAACTGGCAGAACATAGTGTTTATGTAGGTCCACACTCATAATAAGAAAATTGGTTTTCATAGGGGCTTTTAATTGAACTTTTAAGTAGCAACATGTGGGCTTAATGTTTAGATAATTAAAAATCATGACACACAGTTGTGCATTTACTTACTTGACTTTTCAACTGCTTCTAAAAAAGCGAATTAGCCAATCAGCATTGAGGCCGGAATAATCCATTTTACGACGAGACTTACGACATCATCTGATTTTCACAAGGGCCATGCATCTCCTCTCTCCTCCCCTGTGGCCTCCTGGCAGCAGCAGCCTAACCTCCGACTGAAGCAGCGACTCAAACTGCAGATAGGACTCGCCCGGTGGAGACAAAGCTGTAAAACTAGGCTACTTTTTTCAGCACACAAGTTGCTTTTCTGCACAGGAAGCTTACCGTCTGCCAGTCTCCTTCTCTCCACCGGTACCGAGAGGGGCAGTCAGCGACCCGGCAGCTCTGGCTGGACGCCGGTCTGGAGCGCTGAGAACAGCCGGTCTCCAGCGGGCTCCGTCGGGCTCCGTCCTGGCAGAACACCTCCCGTCGCCGGATGCCGTCGCCACACGATGCTGAACACTGAAAGCAGGACAGATAAGTACTTTGAAAACGTCCATTCAACCTTTATTAGGCCTACTCCGTTTAACTGTAATGTTTTACTGCATATCAAATGATCAGCTAATATTCCTGAAGAGAAGTAATAGTGTGGCGATCGCGATACGCAGTGAGTTTAATTAGGCTACAGTATGAATGTTTCTCATTTGTTTGCCGGCTGTGGTATTTTATTTTTTATAAAGTATGAAGACTGACGATAGCATTATTTAAGGGAATATGCATGTCTAAAACCAACAAATATTTACTCTGTTTGTGTTCTAGATGTCATGTCGTATCCCTTCACCTTGACTCATCAAGTAACTATGCACACATTCTGTCTAAATGTGACCAATGCTGAATTAGATGTTTATAGATGTAAATGCACATTTGTCATTTTATTTTATTTTCTAACCAAAGTGTTATATTAACAATATAAATGCATTACACACAGGGCTTGGCGTAATGAGTATGAAATATGCAATGATTAAATATCTGCAACAACGCCACCATGTTCATATTGAAGTTGTATGGTTTATCTTAACATAACCTTAACTGGTGTTTGTTTTTTTACAGAAATGTGAACAAATTCAAGTTGGAACCTGCAGTTGATGGTTTTGTGAAACTGTGTTTTTAATGAAAGCCTTTTCTGCTATTGTTTTAATTCTTTTGGAGGTAATATTTAACAGTAACTCTCTTGTGTCTCTTTTCAAACAGATGTTGGTGATTCCGAACAACCTGCAATCTACTGATGTTAATGTAATGTTAATTAATTGCATAATACCTACATAGGAATAGATCATTTATGTAGCTTTGAAGTGAAGGAATGTTTGAGGTCCAATATCACAGAATATGACTGATACAATGTTTAAGTCTCTGTTTATGTGTATATGAGAGAAACTGACACCAGCATCATAACTGCTCATTATTTTTGCAGATTAAGGGAGCAGGACGTAATGAACTATGCAGATGATTAAGCTAAGGTTCCAGAGTTTACATGAATCTATACCAAATACAGACATATTTACATGTCCATTTATACGTGACACAACTTTACATATTTCACTGTGTATTTATCTGCCATGCCATTTCAGAAGTTGACCCTGCTGCATCATGGGTGAACATGCTGTACTTGACAGAGGGTGCAGTCCATTTGTACTCTGTAGTTAGAATTTCTGAGTTCAAAGTCGGAAACACGTCCCCTGAACTCAGATTTCCGAGTTGGGAAGGCGGACAACCTTACAGTAACCCAAGCTCAAAATCCAACATGGCTGCTCCGTGCATCAACAGTAGTGAAAACTGTAGTAGCCGAACATACAGTTTATTAGCACTTGTGTCTCATTTGTGTCTCACTAAATCAGTCGTACACACAGTCCTGTCCAACTTCTATCTGTGGACATGTTGTTATGCTGTTTGTATGCACACAAAAAACAGCAAAATGGGTTGTTATCAACTGGTATTGCTAACAATGGCTAACCTGGCTAGAGCAAATCCCACTGTGAATTCCGATTTGTTAAATGGAATGCAGTCAACTAGGGTGTGACGTCATTCCCAGCTCTGGCTTCCGACTTCCGAGGTAAATGGAATGCACTAAGAGTGCATTCCATTTGTGTGGAGTATCATTTTCTCCTGGCATGTGTCCTACTCCACAGCTGTTAAGAGACCCTGATGTGTGGAGCACAGATGTGGCTCTGTGCTTGGACTCTTGGCCAGTGGGGTGAATTCAGAAAAAGAGGACATGAGAAAAGAGAGAGAGAAAACAAAGAGCAAAAGGCCTATGGAGAGTAAAGGAAGGGAAAGAAAAGGCAAAAAGGCATCAGACGGGCTCTCCAGCAAGCCAGGTGGAAGTTGTGAGTGTGTCTGGCATGATGACGTCAGTGGATTGCCGCCTTAGTAGGGTATTCAACAAAAAAAAGACTAACATGTGGTTCCCATTGGAGAGGCAGAAGTTAGGGAGGAAAAAAAGTGAAAGAGGGCTTGAAAGAAAAAGTGATCAATGGGGGAAAGAGCAACAGTCAGATGGATGATAAAAGGAACAGAGAGGAGAGAAATGGTAGAGATGAGGGGTAGATCAACACAGGCTGGACTTAGGGGTGCACATCCCTCCTGCAGTCATACTTACTGTACTGTGAAGTTGCAAGCCCAGCATACACTACCTCAAAACCCCTGTTAGCAGGTCTTTGCTGCAATCACCACGTGATGTGTAAAAGCACCCTGCCTTAGTTAGTGGCCTGGCATGGCGCATAAACACAGTCAGGTTTAGCTGCAGATGTTTTCACATATAAGCACATATTTGCCAGCAAGCTGGTAAGCATTAAAGTGGAGAGAGAGAGAAAAAAAATGCTTACATGTCTGGCAGCGTGGGAACAAGAGTGGTAGAGGAGTGTTTTTTAGCAGCAGGGTTCAAAGAGTCCTACCTCTCCCCAGTTGCCAGTCTTCCACTTGAGACATCGACCACCTCTGCAGCGCCTCTGCTTGCTGGGTTTAGGGGACAGATGCTGGCAATTTTCCTCTGGGACGGGGCGGCCTGACCCAGTCACACAGCCCACCTTACGGGACTTGAACCCTCTTCCACAGGAGGCAGAGCACTACAAGATGTCAAAAGAAAAAACAAGTGAAATTGAAATCAAAATGTATGTTTTGTATAATAAAAGGTAGAGAACGCTAACGGCACAGCCATAATTCAAAACAAGCCAAGTATTTATTAACCAGGTAAATGTTGATCTGTGGCTGTTTTTTGTCTCAAAACATAAAGAAATGTGATATGAGACCCAGTTCCACGTGAGTAGCTGGTCCAATGGCAAATTGTTCCCGATGACCACGGCTGCAGTTTGTTTCACCTCCGGGTTCACCGAGTTACCGGGAGTCTAACTCAGTGTGACAGGCAGACACACACACACACACACACACGCGCACGCACACACACATACACACATAGCAACGTTAGCTGAGGGCGTGGAGAAGGGCTAGACTGTGCTCGGATAATCAAAGGGGGCGTGGCATGTGGGGATGGATGGGAAACGACAGGCTCAGAGTTAAACGAGAATGCGGCCCAGCATGTGGTGCTGTCCTGACCAGCAAGGGACTGTACTAGACAGGAACATGATGTGACCTCCCACCTCATTCAGTGGGGAGGAAGGCTCACCAAAAGAGGGGCTAATAAAAATGCGTATGGGCAACCCTAACATCCCAATTTGATTGGTAATGTGCTAGATTTATTGGAATTACTCGTGTTGTTGGTGATGTCAATCAATACAATGAAGACTATTGAGGATTCAGTTTAGGGTGTTTTTTACCATAGCAACTAAGTGAATCTTATATGGATATTGTTGTGATTAAAATATTATAGAAATTACTGACTGTGTTGCTTATATGTCTTTGGGATAGCGCTTTCCACAATCAATCGTAGCACATGAGGAGAAAACTTCATGGTTGATGTAATAAGTAACTTACAGTTCTCCTAATATTATACCACCACTGATTAACAACAGAGATTGTATTTTTTTATGTTTGGCCTGACATGAACAAAATATAACGTAACACATTAGCGTTAGATGAACTGTGGAGAGTAAGTGGGTCATCACAGGGGAAACTGGGCTTTCCAGTAAAGGTTCAGGTAATTAAAGAAAACCATTTACAATCCAAGGCAGTCTTCCAGACTGTTCTGTTTAAACGTCAAGTCATTCCTCAGAATACTTTGAGAATCAGTACAAATGTGACAATTTAAAACACTGTGTATCAGTACATGAAACCCCCCATGCAGGGTATCGACTTCTCTACGGTTTTGTATTTTATCCAGAGCAAGTCACAAAAACAGCACTGCTCACACGTACTTGAACTTAACATGTTCTACTTCATCATACAATAAATACGCTATATAAACCATTTTATTTGCATCAATTTTATTTGCAAGAGGTAGAGCAGATCATCTACTAATTACAGGGTTGGTAGTTTGATCCCTGGCTCCTTCTGTCCACGAGTGAAAGTGATGAATCAACTGAACCAAGTTGCTCCCGATGGGCAGGCAAGCGCCTTGCATCGTGTGAGCGAGAATATGAATGGGTGCATGAGCACTGCAAAGCAGTCTTGTTGAGGGAGAAAAGCGCTGTATAAGTGGATTTACCATTCACCATATTGCTACATGAAATTTAAATGGTGTCGATCACCAGTCTAAGTTTGAACTGCCTTCTAAACAGTTCAAACTTCAAAGGGTGTTCAAAAGTGTTCAAAATTCAAAGGGTGATTACAATCCATGGAATTGCAGATACATAATGCATCAGTCAAATCATACAATTATAATATAAATACACATCCAGACAGGCAAATCATGGGTAAGCACAATGTGAAATAACCCCCCCCAGGAAAAGAAATCCTATTCAACTTGGTTTTGTCCCCCCCCCCACCAGAATCACTGCAGTTTCCCAGAACTCTGTCTGTGCTGATGGGATGAACGGGGAAGGGGCACCTCCCCAGATCAAATGTGACCCTTGACCCACCAATACATCACTGCATTGTCTTGCTGATGGCCCCCCTCATTTGAGTCACTGTCACCCATATTGGTACACTGTCATCAACTTGCATTAGATCAGAGTAGGGGGGCCTGACAGAAAGGGGCAAAGGGCGCTGGCAACTTCAGAGTGGAGCACGCGTGACCCGGCATCCCAGAAAAAAGCCAGGGTAGGCATTAAGAGTGAATGAACACAGTAAATGAAATGGGAGGTATCCTGAGGCATTGTCACGCAGGACAAAGATTTACCATGATGGAAAGATCTTTGAACTCCTGACACAGAGGGTAAAAGCATGATCGCTCAAAGAGGTCAGCAGAGGCCCTGACTACTTAAAATAACAAGGATATTGCTCAGTGATTTGTGCGTTTTCATTCAGGAAAAACACCCTGTTGAATGGACTGGGAGGACTGCTTGATAAGCTATTTGCCAGGCCTCTCTTTTTACATTTTTGAGCTAAAGTTAAAGGTAAAACACTAAATAATATAGGACACTTCCTTATCCACAAACACAAATAAAGCAGGAGTTGGTAATCTTGAGTTAAATACTTCATTACAGGGCTAGCATCAGGTCTACAACGTTGCCAACAGCGAGGCTATTGGTGTAATGAATGTTGTTAGAGGTTGGTACTTGTATCAGTTGTCTCGGTTTTGGACGTTTTTAGACAATCAGTCCATGTATGTTGCCAGTGAGTTGCAAGTTATTCTTTTCCTTTTTCTTTGCTTTCAGTGACCTGCTCAATGGATGTGACAAAAAATGTTAGTAACGCTTTAGATCACGGCCCACAACATACAGCGTAATGCTTCCAAATTTACAGTGTAAATGTTTTGCTAGTACGTACTGTTACATATGTGTACTGTAGGTACAAGTGAAGATGTGGAGTTAAGGGGAAGAAGGAGTTAACAATCTGTGAACTTATAAATGTACATACTTTATACATTAGGTATTTTGTAACTACCAGGTAACTATTCTAATATTACAGTGTACAGGAGCATGACCCTCCTTAAGAGCCACACAGGTCAACAAGCGTCCACATCAACGTTTGCTGGTTAAGTGAGTGGCAGCTGAGACTGTGTTCTGTTGTGTGTATAGTGTTTTGTATAGCCATTGCCTTTGTTTTTGGTATTAGGTCTACTCCATTTTGGACACAAGTCTAAATTGTTGGAAGTTAGTTTACCGTTAAAAGAGATTCGCTGACTTTTAAATGTATCAAATGACCCAACTACGTAGTTTGTGGTGTATGGTAAATTTTGAAATAAGTCACAGCAGATGTATAAAGTGCTACAGAACTCATTAGCCTATCTTCCCCCAAAGGTCCAGGCTTGCTGCTCAGTAGGTCACACTGTACTACTTAATATTATAATAATAATCATTTTATGTATATAGCACAACAGTTATATAAATGCAGTATAAATACTTTTTAAATTCCCAAATTGTTACACTTTTATTTCCTAATTTCACATCTTGTTCCCTTGCACCTACATGTATAAATTGGTACATACTGTACTGATAAAAAATAGAATTACACTGTAAATTGGAAATAATTACACTGTATGTTGCAGGCCATAATCTTAAGCATTACCGAACAATATTGTTCAAATAAAAATGAAAAAAGCCTTTGATAGTACCTCTACTTCACTTTAATCGTAACCTTTTCTGGAAATGAACAGAAATCCAACAAATCCATAAAAAAAATTAAATATTGACATAACATTATAATGAAGTAACAATAAATACAAGTAATTACATTAATATACAGAAATCTTCTTGAAACACAAACTAATACTGCCATCTGTGAATAAGATAAATACAATATGCTTATTTCAAAAGCCTGTTGATACGGTGTTTGATCTGTACTGCTATTTACACCAAGAGGTTGACCACAAGGACTCAAACTGCTAAGACTGAAAAGTGAAAATAAAGAGGAATAATAGGATGTGCTTGTAAATACTGTGTTCTGCTTTCACTGATTCAACCTAAATTTTACGCTGCCTTACAATCACACTTGTGGGAGTCATTACAAGCATAGTTCTCATTAGTAAATGATGTGTGGTTAAAAAATGTTCTCACTGCTGTTTAACAAGCCCCTTAGAATAAGGTGTGATGTCAGTACAGATGTTTATGACCAGGAGGAGTCAACTGGGTGGGCTGCAGGCAAATGGTGCCCCTAACCACAGATTTTGGATCAGTTTTTACTGTCTTCAACAGGATTGCAATACAAGGTGGGAAATGACACACACACCCTGTCCATCAACTGCACTGGGTAGCCTTAACAACTCATGCTTAATCTTAGTCAGCCAAAATCCCTCCAGTGCAAGGGAGAGAAAGATACGGCAGGGGGGCAATCAAAACAGAGACTGAGGTAGACACATTAGGTTGGCTCAGAGTTAGAGCTCTGGATACAAAACACTATTAACTTCCCGTGGTCACAGGTATAAGTGTTCAAAGTACGTCATTTTAACAGCCCATTCTCTTCAAGGTTGAACAAGTGGTTTGATTGACATTCAAAGACAATTCAACATTATTTCATCAAATCTGTGATACACTTTGCATTAAGCTGATCAATCTGATTAGCAATCAACTAACTGCTCATGGAAAGAAATAAAAAGTACAGAAAAGGCAGCATCAAAAAGCAATGTGCCACAATAAACACCTAACCAAAAATGTGATGGTTCATTCTTGATATTTAAATCTCCCTTGTTTGGCCAAAGCACCACTTTAGTGTAGGAGGTTATCATAGTTTAATGGCTAGAAGAGTTGTGTTTTGTTCCAAATGAGGTATTGTTGAGCATAGCATATTTAGCAACTCCAAGTACAAAGAAAACATTAACTAACACAATATAAATACACTCATATCAAGCACCTTTGGAGCAGAGAGCTTTAAACCTATTGTTTTGGCCACACTAATGAAATCTGGGTCAAAACCCTCTGCCAAACTGGAATACAATGGCTGTTACTACTAATTGTTAGTACTAATTACCACAAACTCTGTGAGACATTTTATTTTACAGTGCTAGTACAGCTGTTGTTTGCTGGTGTTTACTACTGATACTGGACGTTTCAGGAACTTTTGAGTCAACATATTCACGCATTGATGTCAATGTAATTTTGGGGCAACACCACTGTTTGTTTCATAGCAGAAAGTAAAAAAACTAACTGTAAAATAAAGTGTCTAAATAAGATTAGTAACTTCTGTTAAAAAAAAACCCACATGTGCCTTGAGACAAATTGAAATCTTGATACAATAGCCATTTCAAAAATGTATATAGTACAAAGATGTAGTACACAGCCCAAATACAGTCCAATGTAAGTTGGTGCTTTTAAAGTTAATAACAGAACATAGACTAGAATCTGTAGCACCACATATTTGGAGATTATGGGCTATTCTTTGGATAATAAAAGAGCAAGGCATCGTATTGTATATTCCTGATATACAAAAACATTCATCAGTTTTGCATATGAACAGAGATTGGCTAAATACAAAGAGCTAAGTCACAAAATAAATCACTTTTAAAAGTTAACGCTATATACAAAAGATAAAAAGGAAAAAATATCTTAATAAATTATCTTTAAAAACAATATTTTACAAAACTAACTTTGATTTTAATACAAAGTGATCCTGAATTTTTCAAATACTAATACAAGGCTCAACAACAGTTTTATGGTAACTAGGACTGACACAAAGTTCTTCTGGTCACAGCTGTCACTGAAGTCTTATTGACATTACTTTTTTTGCATATTGCAAGTGAGTGTTTCTTTGCCATTCAAGCAGAACAGAACAGAATTAACTTTCCGAATGTCTTGAGGAAACGTTGACCAATCGCAGGCACCAGAGAGGGAGCAGGAAGTGGAGGAGGTTAAAAGTAAAAGTAGGGAAGCAGGTCATTTCCAGTGCAAAAGCACCAAAGTCAAAGCCCCTTTAAGACTGTTTGTGAAAGAGTAAGTATACAGGTATTTGAAAAAAAAATGTGAGGTTGAAAAACAAGAGGAGTATTTTTTATGAGCGTACCGAGCTCCATGGGTCTGTGCTCCAGTGGGGGCTAGACGGGCATGGCTGAGTATTGCACTGCTCACGATCTGGTGGCTTGTCGTGGATCTCGCAGCTCAGATCATTGAAACGCTCGCCGTTTGGACGCTGACACACCACCAGCCTTGTCTTTATCCCACCTCCGCATGGCTTGGTACACTGAAGACAGCAAGAGGAGAGGTTGTATTTTGTGTGAAGAAAAAACTAGGGCTATTTTTTTCCCGTTAAAAAAGATCTGTTTTGTGTGAAGCATGAAGAATGTGCGCCTGAGCCTTAGCTGAGTTCTAATGCATTTTCAAACCTCAACACTAAGCAACGCCTGCATCAGTCAAAAATATGTATTCAAACACAAATGAGCATCCCACAGTGTCTCTCTAAGCTAGATCAGTATATGTCATGGAGACTCATCGGTAAAGTGATGTCTGTCTTACCTCTCCCCAGTTGCCATAGATCCACTGAGGACATGGCCCTGACTCACAGGATCGTTGCTCATTGGGCCGGCTGCGATCCTCACAGCTGTTGGCAGGATAGCCGTTCTCATCCTGGCACACTACTACACGCCGCTGGAAACCTCCTGCACATGTGCTGGAGCACTGTTGTACAGAGAGTGAAGAGTTCACAAATAGATGGTTCTCACAAACAGATGCTCAGTGTATAGGTGTAAATAGGTCCCATGGGGAATACACTGTATATTATTTACATATCCTTTAGACACAATGACGTAAAAACACACACTAAAGTTAAACATCCAGCTGCAAAGTATTAAATCAATATGTCAACAAACTCACTAGTTGGTTAATGCCAACAGCACACGTTGTTTTACGAATCAATGTGCACTATGTGGTATAAATAGCGTGCACACAATGCCCCCACTCTTACAAAAACTCAGAGACTAAGAGACATCTCACGTCAAATGACTGACCATATCTGCTGCTATATTAAAATGCATATCCTCAGAACAGAGGCAGGAAGAGTCATCAGAAATAGCTTTAATCACTTCCCAGAATTATTTAAAGGTCAAAGTTATTTTTGGACAGAGATTATCACTAACACAGGTTTTTCTTTTTTTTTTTAAACAGCTGAACAATACAAAGAAAGAGATCCATGGTGGGATCAGCCTGTAGCTCTTGGATCTTGCTATCCTGCTGTGTGTCACAATGGCTAAATACTTAAAAAGAGAGCAGGGCCTGAAGAACTGCCCCTTCATGAGCTTTTGTAAAAGTCTGCATCAGGTTACAAAACACATTGTAGGAAGTTAATAACTAGTTTTTTGAAATTGCTTGACTTTACAATTTACATTAGTCACTGCAATACAAGGAATGTAAAGAATACTTGGTAACATGACGACACATTTAGTTAGGACACCTTAAAACTACATTGTGTAATTTTTTTTTCTTTCTTAGCAAAAAACCTTTGTTCTTTCACAAATATGTGCTTATTCATGTGATATTACTTCCACCAACTAATCAAAGTATTCTCGTACACGTAGTATCTGCCATTCAGAATCATTCAGAATACATAGGCGCGAGGTGCTCGAATGACGGCCGCCATGTTGCACCTCCATCTTTAAAATACATTAGCCAAGAGGGATACTCAGTGGCACCGTGATGAATGCCAGGAAGGGGGAGTTTACTCGCGACTACCGGCAGATTTGAAAGCCCGTTGAAAATGGAGGATCACACGTAGGGCCCTATTTTAACGATCTGAAACGCAAGTATGAAACGCCAAACGCAAGTAGCTTTGTGGGCGGATCTCGGGCACTGTGGCTATTATAACGGCGGGATAAATGACTCTTGTGCCCGACGCAAATCTAAAATGGGTTGGTCTGAAGTAACTAGGTGTGGTTTGGGCGTAACGTGAAAATAACCAATCAGAGCGTCATCTTTCATTCCCTTTAAGAGCAGGCGCGCTTGTTCCATGGCGGATTGCTATTATGATGGCGGATTTGCCTGGCGCACGCCAGCGGGAGCTGTCCGGGATGTGGCAAAGTAATAAATGCCCGTCTTGGTCGGGCGCATCTCCTCAAGTCTGGAGAGGATTGCTGCAGCCATGCAGCGTGGGCCTCCAAACGCACCACCTGCACCTGTTGTGCAACTTCCTCCTCCCCCCAGTGTCCAATCCCACCGTAGTTCAACATCACGTCTCCTTAAGTCCTCTAATATTTCCTCATTTATGTCATCAACACATCCATGATTCATGGAAATGTGTAAAACACAACAAGCCACAAAGAATGCTGCGACTTTTTGAGGATTGTACTGTAAAGATCCTCCTGATCTATCCAAACACCTGAAGCGCATTTTCAGTAATATTTTTCTTTGTAATTATGTATGGTTTTAAAAAATGTGAACTGCTGTAGATGAGAGAAGTGTATGCGCGTTGTGCACACGCTACATTATGGCCAAGCATTCGTCCCTAAAACAGCATCTGAATAACGCGCTACTGACTTTAGACTAGTGCCACTGACTTTAGACCAGGTTTTTCCTGGTCAGTGGCAGAATTGTTTTCTGAAACTGCAAAATAGCACCACGTAACGTTTGTGCCGGAACACGCCTCCTCTTTTTGCTGAACCGCCCCCGGGAGCGCAAATACATTCCCTAATTTACCGACGTGCGTCTGTGGAGGGAAAAGTCCGCTGTGCGTGGGGTGCAAAATAGGAATGATACATGCGTCGGTGTACAAAGGCAATTGCGCGGAGTGCAAGATAGGGCCCGTATTCTCTAGGACATGTAACGGAGTCGCCAAGGAAGTTAAAAAGGGAATTAAAACGACAATGCGACAGGCAAAGCAACAAGACCAAAGTTAATATTGCAGTGGCTTTTCCAAGATGGAAAGAGCTTATAAGAAGCCAGGATTTTGAAAGGGACGCTGATGTTGCCTGCTTTCTTCTCCAAAGGTAATTCTGCCTATTTGTGTAAATTCGAAGTTTCATAGTTGCTTGGCTAACTATACACATGGTTGTGCATAACGTCGTGATTTCCCTGGCAGACGACTCACGTCATGCAGTTGTAACACAGACAGCTAGAACAGCTGCGTGTAAACGATGGAGATACTAAGAGCTATTTTCGTGTTCGGCCACCGTAGGAGTTAGAACGCGCTCGGAATGGGGGCTAGAAAGTAACATTCAGGTGGTTGTCATATAAAATTTTACCGCTAGATGGGAGAAATTCTTACACAATGTAGCTTTAAAGAAACTACGTTTAACCCTCTTGCTGTGATCTAGATGAAGTTCTCTCATGTCTGTATTGTCACAATAACGCTACAACCAGAAGCTGGTTAGCATGGCTTAGCACAAAGACTATAAACTGGGGAAAACAGCTAGCCTGGCTCTGTCCAAACTAAATCCGACTACACGGACCTTTAAAGCTCTCTAATAAATGTTATTGTTATCTCATATTTGTGTAATCCGTTACCAAATCAAAATAAGTACTGGCTATAGGGCCATATTAACTGTTCCTTTAATACTGCGTAGACACACCATTGGTTCAATAAATGAGGACTACATTTCTACATGTTTCATTTTCCCACATGCTAAATTTATATCTGGACTGCTATTGTTTGAGCTGAGGGTTTGGTTGAACAAGATTAAGCCCAAATCTTTAGATGTCAGGCCCCAGAGAAATGGTTTGTTGACCACTGTGATGTGATGCTGCTGTGTGTAAGATGCCTTACCGCGCCCCAGGGTCCAGTCCGCCATTGGTGGGATTGGCTGCGAGGCAGGTTATTCCTGGCACTGGCATTTGGTGAGGACGGGAAAGGTCGGGACTCACTGGAGCGGGACGGGCATTGAGACATAGCACAGTCCTGATCTGTGGTAGGACGATCGTCTGGGTCACACTCAATAGCATTCACTTCTTGGTCACTGAAGTTGACGCACAGTACCTGCCGTGTCGTCTTTCCCTGGCCACAGGTTACTGAGCACTGAAAACACACACATGAATAAATAGTCATTATAACATGGTGTGCGGCAAGGACAAGGCAAGACCTAACATAATTAAATCCTCTCACTGGGGGGTGGCAACTAACCCCCAATTTGGTGACCTGTTTCCGCTGACACTCGAGTCCAACATGTCTGTAATTTGTCCAGTAAATATTGCCCTGCAAATGACCTACCATATTTTGCCGAACACCGAGGTCCTGTGATAATATTTGTCCCAAGTGAATCGACATGTCTGTGATTTGGCTTTGTAGTATATCATTTTTTCCTGTGCGCCTTTTTATCCCTCTCACGAGGATGGATAAGGAATTGCAAGAGGCTGCGGATGCACCCTTTCATCGCCTATTGTGCCTATGAGGCTTCATCCGAGGGCAGACGGTGATACTGTGTGGGTGTCGCCGCGGCGGGGATAGGGTATGCGCCTCTGATAACCTATACCGGGCCTGGCCCAAAAAGACACGGAACCCCGACTTAGGGTTGGGTATCATTTGGGTTTTTTCCAATACCAGTGTTAAAACGATACTTTTAAAACGGTGCCGGTGCCTAAACGGTGCCTGAACTGATACTTTAAAAAATAGGGTAAGAGGGAATCTGGTATTTTACAATAACTTTGAATGCACCACAAGGCTTACTAGTTTCAAGTGAACACACCGTCTGTGTTGTTTTTCCAACAACGGCAGCTGGACACTGCTTAACGTCCCGCTGTTGGAATCCTCTACAGTGAAATACAGACACCCTTTACACCATTTAGCTGTCAGCATTTTAACTGTGTTTAATCCAGCTGCTAGCTAACGGTAGGCTAATGTAAAAATGAGGCACTGAAATCTGAGTTGAGATTCATGCACAAGTGCCGTATTAACACCAGGTTTCGGTTCCCAACCCTAACCCCAACCCAAGTGCAGTGCGGCGGCCTCGCCCCGGCCGTCCTCCGCGCGCCTCTAGGTACCCAACTCTTGTGGTACAGATAAGTCAGTAAATTCTCAAAAACCCAGATGTGGGGGGGTCATTTCTAAACCACACAAGGTCCCCAAATGATACTAATCCTGTGTGAATAGGGCGTTAGTCTTGCCAGGGTGCAACACTAACTGAAAGCAAACTTAACTTGGTGTTGAGGATGCCGACCCAGCGTTCACTGCAGTTAAACATGGCATGTAGAAAATGGCCGCAGCTCTGGCACTGGCTGACAATGCAGTAAGGACCCAACTACACACATCTTTCTTTTTAGGAAAACAAGATCTTCTGACACCACTAATGGTGTCTCACTCAGCTCCACCCTTGCAGAGTCCACTTTCTGTCTTGCATATGGTGATCTACTAGACTTATGCAACAGCTGCCTACTCTAAAACCTCGCCTGGGATTATGCTGTCCAGAGGTTTATACTGCTCTGTCAAAATGTTATGGATTTCACATAATTTTAGATACTGTAAGAAGGTTTTTCATACAGTAAGTCAATGGCCTCTGAAATCTTTTTTCAGCCTAAGGATGAACTATTTCTTTGCCCTGGTAGTACAAATTTTTGTGTGTGTGTGTGTGTGTGTGTGTGTGTGTGTGTGTGTGTGTGTGTGTGTGTGTGTGTGTGTGTGTGTGTGTGTGTGTGTGTGTGTGTGTGTGTGTATGTGTGTGTGTATTGTGACCAGACCTCCAGTCTGTCTGTACTGCATAACCAGGACTCTGATGAGAAACATCTGTAAAGAAAAAACTGGAGCCCCTCACTGCAGCCCCTTGCATCTCCCAGCTCCAGACACTTTAGCCTCACTCCCATTCTCTCTCTCTAACACACACACACACACACACACACACACACACACACACACACACACACACACACACACACACAAACACACACACTTCTCTAGCCTTATTCCAGCCCTCCTCCAGGCCTGGATACACACTTGCCTTCCAGCTGCCACCCTGTCTACGCATCTTTGCACACAAACATCTACATAGCTTGCACACACAATAATTGTCAGTGTGGGTGAAAAATAATGTAGAGAATACCGTAATAAATGAACTTTGCAGGAAAAAAACATCTGGATGGCAATATTGAAGGCACACTGGTGGTATATAGGTTAATCAACAGTGCTGTCTGTCAGTATAATAAGATGCAGATCTGAGGGAAAATACTTTTTGATTCAACAGGAAAACTCAAAATTCCCAATTATTTGAATCTGGTGCAGCAACTTTAATTGTAATTTTGAAATAATGTATAACTGGATCAGATACAAATTAATAAAAGACGAAGGGTGGTTTTCTTACCACTGTCCATTCCAGCACTTTCCACTGTCCGCAGGCCACAACTGAGCACACTTCTCTGGCAAGGGGTTTTGGTAGATGGGCGCACGCTGACTCCTCTGCCACACCACCCTGATTGTCCCGGCAACTCACATAGCGCATACGCGTCCCTTTGCCACAGCTGGCACTACACTGTTGTGCAGAGGAGAAAGGTTAAGAAGCTGGAAAACAACAAAGACAAACGAACTGAAGATGTGACAGAACTACCAACCTGGGTCCAGGAACCAAACCGCCACTGGGTTTTGTGGCCCTGGTTGTAGGGGACTTTAGTCCCCGGGGGAACAGGGTGGCTGCTGGGACACTGGGCCAGTTCACAGTCCTGTTGAAGGGAGGACACATACACCCATTCATGCAGTGATTAACAAAATGAATATACTGTAACAACATCTGTCCCTGACCACAAAATACCATGAATATCAGAGATAGCTCATCTGGCATGGGACATTCATTAACAACTTAAACTATATTCCTTCAGCTCTATGTTTGAGAGTAGTTGTAATTCTCATCAACCCTTTCCCCCAACCTTACCAAAACAACATTAACAGGGTCCGCCCCGTCAGTTAAAACTATGGATTGTGGCAGTAAGCCACTCAGCATAAAGCCCTGATCCCTGTCATAACAGGTCATAGTGGAGTGGTATTCAGGGCTCCAATGCCCATGCTGGCGTGGTTGTAAACTCCACCCCTAATCCACCCCCTTGTCCCTCACCTTCCGCCCTTTCCTCTTCCCCCCCCACGCCCTCTGGTGCCCTCTGACCCCCAGTCTATAGGAATGAGGGCCTTAATCAGGTTGCATAGGCTCTGAGCAGGCTCCACATTCCACACTCCGCCTCCGGACGGAAGCAAATAGTCTTTATGGAACCCCGAAAGTAGCTCTACTTCCTGTCAGACCCACATTTTACATATATGAACGGATAAAATATGATTTTGTGATGACCATGTGAGTTTGTGTGTATGCTTATATATTACAGATTTAGGGCTTTTATAAATTATATAACAGGCCCAAGCAGTGTCCATAACTGTTCAGCCTTTATCTAATCTACGTGTGGAAGTATCGAGCAAAGCATCTCTTGTCTCCACCTCTTTACTCCTTGTACTCAGACCTCAATCTATCTATCTGTCCTTTTATCTAAGCCCTGCTTGGTGGCTTGTGGGACGAGCGGCTGGTGACCCACTTCATGGCTGGCTGGTTGGAATCACAACAAGGTGGGGCGACTGCTTTAGGGTCACTGGCTCTGTCGCCCCAGGCACCGGAATTAAGAGCCGCTGCGACTAGAGGGGGGCCTCATACTGAGTCTGCATGCTCAGCCCTCTGAAATGGGTTTACGCCCCACGCTGACCAAACAAAACTCTGATTCAGCTCATTATAGGTTTCTTTGGTGATTCTGTGTCTCTCTGTGTGTGTGGAACACTTAACAAACAGATGCACACGCAGATTTAGACAACAAAAACAATTGCACATTTAAACCTGTGGGAGTGAGGATATAGGAGCAAAATATTTAAAACTGTGGCATTACTTTTTAACTAACCTGCTTTATATATTAGCAATTAGTCATTTGAAGAACATTCATTAAATGTGGATTGTGATATTTCTGTAAATTATGATTTATTTAGGTCTGTAGTTAAGTGTCCAAGAACAGCTGTCAAGGGATGTTTTAAAGTGAAGGCATGGGTAAGATTCAAACTAAGAGCAAATACTTATAAGAAAGACATGTGCTCTGCCAGACTTTAGTGTATCGTACATAATAAAAATAAGAGTATAGAGCTCAACAGTGTGGTTCCGGAAGTAAAAATCCTATTGATTTTCTCCAGAAGGATTTAGATTATCAGCAATAATGTCTAAACCATCCGAGGTAGACTGACCACGAGCTACGCGGTTGTGAAACGGAAGTTTCTGCTCCTGTAGAAGCTAGAAGTCTGTATGAAATCAACCTTGTTTTAAGAAAAACATGTTTTATCTGCGATCTTATGGAGAAAAACTACAGTACCCACAATCCTAAGCGTAACAGCAACGTCTCTCATTGGTCCAACTCGCTGTTACCATAGAAATGTTTACCGTACCCACGAATCCAGAACCAGAGCCGTTAAAAAAGTGGGCGGTCACTGTTGAGCTCTATTCTAAAGAATAACACTGGTTATCTTAAAACATTTGGGCTTTCTATGCGGGGATAGAGAGGCCGGTATAACCTCCCCCTCTGTCTTTCTCTCTAGACCAGACTAGATCATACAACATAGCTTTATTGAGACCAGGTGGAAATTAAATGTGTGTTTGTCTGTGTGTGTGTTTTGAGTGTCATGTGCATAAGCATGGATGCATCCTTCTCTCCTCGCAGTATAAATCAGTTTGAGACTCAACCATGGAACAACTGTTGCTCTCACAGCAAGGACGAGATAAAAAAAAAGACCGTGGGCAGTTGAGAGAAGAAGAAAGAGAAAGATGTTAGAGAGGGAGAAAAAATGCAAGGAAAGAAGGAAGATAATGCCTTTCTTACCTGGGTGTCAGTGGGTCTGGTCGCAGCATTACATTCAGTGTCATCCATGACAGCACCATAAGAGCCAACTACACACTTCACGGCTCGCATCTGGTAGCCTGGCCCACACGAGGTAGTGCACTGGGTTCAAAAAAGAGAGGAAAAAAAGGAGTGGTGGGGGAACATTAGCAACAGTGAGACAAAGAGAAAACGGCGAAGGAGGCAAGGAAGGCAAGCAAAAAAACAACAACAGTTCATTTGAGCCAAAAAAGCAACTCCCTCTCACAAACAAATCAAAAAACTGTAAAACAGGCATAACAAATGAAAAAAAAGCTTATTTTACCCCACCACTCCCCTGACAAACAAGTTTCAAGCAGATAAGAGTCTTAAAGATCAAACACATGAGGAACCTTTGCTCATGTACATTGTACTTGTCTTTTTTCTACTGTAGCCAAGTCAGAGGGTACTACCCCACGCTCTCTTCTGCCTCGCTGCCTCCAATGAAACAGGGTCAAACTTGTGTGGCGGCAACTTCAACTAACATTTGACAACGCTTCATTAAACGACTTCAAATATACCTTAACATGCGCACATCCTCTGATGGGGGGCACAAAAATATCTCAAATTTTTGGGTGTTCAGTTCTCTGTGCACAGACACAAATGAGACACTAAACACACAGACACTATATACTGTATTCATAACCCTATATAATGCTTTTGTAGAAGAACACGCCTACCCACATCATCCATAGCTTTTGTATATTTATTTTGGCAGGATGTGCTCTGTGTCAGGCGAGAGAAAAGGGGACAGTGCTAAATAATGAGCTTAGCTTATCTGTGTCCTCCCCTTGGTTTGCATCTGGGCAGAATTCACCAGAGAAGAGAATTACAGAGAAACAGTTTTTTGTCAACGTCAGCCTCTGTGCTGCTTTCCATCAACTGTAGATGTTTATATTACATGAGAAAGCAGTGGCTGTTGATCAAGATATCTGGAATAGCCTCTGATATACGACTCATATCAAGCATGGCTGTATGATTATTTTCTTTCATGAGGTCAACGGGCCAAGAAAAGAACACCTGGTATAAGGCTAACAGTGCAATTTCCAATCATACACAAAACAGTTATCCGCTGTTTCGCCTGTTCTGGAATATAAATGAATTATTTAACATAATTTGTTTTTTTATCACAAATGATCAATTACTTTACAAGGTATAGTGTAGACTATTCACTATTGTTAACACTCACCTGTCCCCAGGGTCCGACCTGCCAAGAGGCACACTCCTGCTGTTGGCACATCTGCACCGACTCAGGTTTAGATGAGCCGCAAAAGCGGTCGTCTAAACGGTCCTCACCAAACTGACACCACATCTGACGGTGCTTATAGCCTTTCCCACACGTCACAAGACACTGAAAGGAAAATATTTCAGGTTTTAGAGACAGATATGAATACAGTACATTACATCAGCACTGGCCACTTTACTAGCCACTGAGCCTGCTGGAATTCCAGTTCATGACAGAGGGAGATCACTTAGTGTTGTGGAAAGCAGGATATGCAGATTAGGTTGGAAGGGACTAAAAGACAGGCCAGAGTATCTATTTATGTGTAAGTACAGTGCATGTTTATACAGTGCAGTGTAGGTGTTTGTATTTATCAGCACCACATGGGAGATCTGAAATATTCCTGGAATGCAGCCCAATGCTTTGCAAGCTCCTCGCTCTACAATGTGTAAACTGTACAGCAGTGAAGTACAATCTTACCCTGCAGTCAGCGATTTCCCAACACTCTAGTGGAAGGAGGGGAGTAACTCTCCCAAAGCTGAGAAATGCACAATCAACACTGGGATTTTACATCTGATCCAGATCACTGCTGGCTTAAAACTATAGTATTTACACCATTTCCCTTTGCATTGACTAAACCCAGCTTCATAAACACCAGGAAGTCTTCCTCACAGATAAATGCAAATGCACAAGCCTTATGTTACTGTATGCCTTAAAAGAAACTCACAAATGACAGAAGAAAAACATCTTAAGAGGAATAATGACTATATATATGGTTGGAAATGAAAGAAAGGAATATTTTAACGTAAGTGTATATACTATCACTGCCTCAATCTAATATACAGTATGTGACCAGAAAATATTGGACCGGTCTTCCTCTAATGGAAAAGAGAATACAATAAGAGCTGAACTGACCTCAGACCAGTCGCCAGTCTTCCATTGTGGACAGAGGAATTCATTACAGGGTTGGACGGTCATCTTGTCCCTTTGACTGCATTTGCTCTCATCGCCGCCAGCATCGGCTGCCTTTCGACACACTGCCCCTCGACGGCGGGTGCCCCCACCACAGCTCTTGGTGCACTGTAGTACAAACGTTTGAACATCAGCTAGTGTAAACACATATACACAACCTGTGATAAACTTTGACAAACATCTGGGTTATGCTCACACACAAACCCCACACTTCCTACAACAATCTCACCTCTGACCAAGGGGAGTACTCCCAGCCACCCGGATTACAGTCTCCATGGCAACCTTCCTTGTCATCGGGTTTGCGCTGACCGCTACAATAGCGGTCATCAACCTTCTGGGTTTTACCATCTGTACGGCTGATTTTGGCACAGTATATTTCCAGGGTACGATATCCCAGGCCGCACTGAGCTGTGCACTCACTCTTACGAGCCACATGCCACCTGCATCAAGGGTGACAGAGAAAATCCTGGTCAGTATTTTTGAAGTGAAGAAAGAATTATTGATTGGTTCAAATAGCTACTAAAGGCTGGTTGAACTAAGACGAACCTGAGTTCACATTCAGTGTTACAGTCTTCAGTGATGACAGCAGGTCTAGCTGTACCGTGACACCTCTGGTCTGACACCACGACTCTGTCTGACTCTCTGCTACAGAGAATCTTCCGTTTGCGCTCTCCTATGAAGACATAATGACACAAGTTTGGACAGCAGGTAAATAAAAAAAAAGTCAAAAGTTTCTCTTAGAATTCTGAAGCACCATTTACCAAACAAACACTGAAATACTGAGCGCAAAACAGCAATTTGTTGCTACCTCCACCGTTACGGATATTAAAGAAAATGTGTTGTGTATTGTAGACACAATGAAATGTGCAAAAATTCATGACTAGAGTTGCAGTCTAGGGTTTTATAACTTCATCCTCAAATGGAACTCCATTACCTTCCACTGCCTGTCTGACCTCAAGTTCTGTAAGATCCTGCAAGTAGTTGCCACGCAACAGCTTGCTCAAGTACAATATAGATCATCATAGGAACGCAACGACTACCAGCAGCAATGCGTGTGTGCTTCACCTTGGCTCTTGTGTTGACATCCCTGCACTGAATCACAGTGCACCAACTCTACAGGGGAGAGAGATTTAAACCTCATGTGGCTGCAGGAAATAGATTTTCTATCAGTACCTCTTGTTACAAAGTTTTGCACCTCAGTGCTATGAGAGCTTTGTGTGCCCCCAGAGTGCCAGAAAAGCCGAATAAATCAGAAAATCAAAAGGTGCTGAGGGCATTACATGTTAGCTGTTTATCCTGCTGTGTGAACTCATTGGTTTCTCTTTGGAATTCACTGTTGGTTGTTCAAGCAGAGCAGTGTCAAAAAGTGGAGAAAGAAGTTCTCAGACAAAGTGTTTGAGTCATAACACATAACAGGTTTTCGAGTTTACCTGCGATCCGCCTCTGCACGCCTACAAACTCCGACATATCCTGGGTCAGGTCAAAGAAGGAAATCTGACACAGCATACTATGAGGTCGAACTTTAATCACTTGTTCCAAACCTATATGTCTAGCATGAAGCTGTCAAGTTTAGCCAGACAATCTTCTCTTTCCTGCAGTTCCCACGTCTCCTCTCTCCGTTCCATCTCATCTTTATTCTCACCACACCATTTATCATTGACCCCTCCCATCACCTCACTGTGCTAACCCCTTGTGCCTCCCACTCACCTTGGCACAGGCGGCTGCACTCCTGCCAGGGCCCATAGGCATCCCAGAGGAACTGCTGAGGTTTGTCTTCTATGGGGATGTTAAAGGAGTACCTGACATCTGGGTTGTAAAGGTTCCCCACAGACAGCACCTGGGGAAAACGCAGGTAATGTGATATGCATTATTTTACAGTAGGATTATGAGTTTCTAACATCATGGATAGTCCACATCTTCCAAAGTAAAAGTAAAACCTTTTGAAGGTCAAGCCTGTAGAAGTATTTAAGTTTCACTCGTGCCACTGCTTCTAAATCAGTCTACCTCTGCATCTCCTCCGTGGCAAACTAAGCCATCGTGATAAGGAGAACTTACCTGGACAATGATCTCCTCCTCGATGCGGTCAGTACAGTTGATCCTCTCAATGACATGGTCAGAGCCACTGTACTCGATGACGGCATTTCCTACTTTGATTTCCCTTTTGAACATGCTGACCACAAACTCTCCATTAAGCAGGAACTCTCCACGGCTATTTGATATGGCTGCAGAGAGAGAAAAAACACTTACTGTGCTTGATCCCACTGAGACAGAGAGACAGAATGAGCAGTATTCAATGTGAAATGTTTCGTGAAAATTACCGTTCCTATGACACTAACAAGCTAAAGTAAACCAAACAATAGCTTCTTTTTGCGTGTGTCAGGGTAGCTTGCCAACATTGTGGCTAACATTTTCATTTACAGTCAGGCACACGCAGTAGGCAGCAGTAAAGTCTTATCGGGGTAAAATAATTCTCCGTTTCTGCAGAAGTCCCATCCAGGGGCATCCTGTTCTGTTCAACAACCAGTCTGCTGCACTGCACTCATTCAGCCTAATGCGATTATGGAGCTAATTTCCTGCCTTTACTTTCCTCGCCATTTCACACATTACACTAATATGACCGTGGAGAGCGGCCCTCATTCTGGCAAAATCGTCTCCACTTTGGGCACCTAATAACTGTGCTCATACACAAATACATTTAACCTTGATGGAATGGTAGCCAGAGGGCTATCTGAGCTCAAGTATTAGCACGCTCGTGCCAACAAGACATGTACACTAATAGCTGACAAAGCAGCCCTATCCAGACAGACATGCCTATGGTACAGAAAAACACACATTTACAGCACCAAAGAAAATACACACATGCACACACACACAAGATACAAGTGCTTATAAACCAACTGGAATGGTACCCAGAGGCTTAATTCTGGCTCATTAACACGCTAAATGCCAACTCCTTGGGTTTGCATTACATGACTTTACACTACAGCTGAACACAACTCATTCACATAGATAGGCAGGCAGAGACAACACATGCAGGCTTTCAACAGCACATTGCTTTAGAAATGACTGGACATAGTATTTATGGAAATGTGGAAATACAATGAAAATATTAACAGTAGTTTCTTTTAAACAAAATGTTGGATGTCTTACAGAGGTAGTTGTCATCCTCCGGTTTCCCTGAGTAGCTGTGTTGCCGCACATCTACATTTGTAGCACCACTGGGTATTCGCACTACTTCATTATAGCCTGCAAACAGCATGAGTAGTGTGTTCAGATCATTAGTTCACTCTAGGTCTGTGCCTATGCTAACAAGTGAGTCACACTTTCAGGGCTATTTATTCTGACAACTAAGCACATGTAAAAATGTGTTAAAGCAATACGTCTTACACTTGCTGAAAGTGAAATGATAGTGTAATTTAAAAATAAAAGCTATAGCTCACCATAGTGGACGATGTTGAAGGTGCCTGCCACAGTTTTGCAGGAAGAGTTGTCACCTCCGCACACACCACACTTGTCCCTCCTGGCTTTAGAGTTCAAGACATGGTCACAGCCCGCTTGCTGCTCAGTAAAGAGGTAGAAGGGAGGGATTTAAAATACGAAATAAGAAAATGCCAGGAGTAAATAGTAGTAGTAGGAAAGGGACAAAAAAGAGGGAAAGAGAAGTTTGAAAAGCAAGAGAGAAGATCAGATGGGGGACAAATGGGGATAAAGAGGAGAAGGATGTGCAGACAACATTATATGACAATGTACAGGGAAGTCGGACAGATTTTTCAACAAAATAAAGACTTTCTTCAGCTAACACAGTTGCTTAGAAAAAGTTTGACACTGCAATATCAACATGTCAGATAAATAGCCTTCCATTATTTCTTGATTAAATATTGATAATGAAAGAAAAAAATCAAACCCACTGACCCTACAAATAGTTACATATGAAGTTCTTTAGTTATAGCCATATCGCTGACACCCATCTGAAATTAATTTAGGTGACACACTAGAAATGGCATGAGCTCTGCTTGTAATTGGTTTTAGCAAGACAACTATTTGATTTTCTATAAAGAATGAAGAGCTTAACTCTACTGCCACAGCATGGATCAAAATCCACTTGCCAAGGCAAGGAAGGCAACTTACTGAACCACAATCTAAACAAAACACTGTGTGTGGTTTAGAGTGTACACAGAGTAACCCGCTGCTTCTTTCAAGAAGCATATTGATGTTTATGGTGTGTTAGTAATCAAGCTTTAAAACTAAATCTGTCACAGGTTTGAGGCAATAAGCCCAGTCAGGTCTGGCAAAGGATTGAAATGCTTTTTTTTTATTTCTTTTTTTATACATTTGCTGTGACGACATAGAAAGGATGATTATATCCACCCCACACAATAACTATACAAGAATGGTCACCGCTAGTTACGATAAC
Organism: Perca fluviatilis; assembly: GCF_010015445.1. Classification (NCBI taxonomy): domain Eukaryota; kingdom Metazoa; phylum Chordata; class Actinopteri; order Perciformes; family Percidae; genus Perca; species Perca fluviatilis. The sequence continues at coordinate 9,715,749 of NC_053115.1, read as the reverse complement.
AAGATTAAAGTTAATTAGAGTTAAAAACCTCACCCTGCACAGGCCCTGGACACAGATGTCGTTGGTATCGGGTCCACACGGCGTGCCATCAATGACCCTGTCCCTGAGCTGATAGTAGGCCGTGCTGCCTGCCACCCTGCAGAACAGCTTACACCTGTCCTTCATCAGGACTAACAAATGAAGCAAGACAGAGATGAACACTTAATACCAATAGATGTCAAAGTCAAACTTATATTATGTCTATTATGCACAAGTAAACCAGGGTTGACAAAAGGAGAGAGCAGGATGCCAGTGATTGAAAAAAGGATTCTCACTTCCGCTGTATTTGGGCACCCAGCGAACATTAGGAGGTAGACCGTTGATGTTGAAGTGCCGGCCATCGAAAGCTGCACATTGCTCCTCCCTGAAATCCTTCTTCTGCTTGGAGCAGGGCTCAGAATTACAGGAACGAAACTTCATTCGGCGGCCCACACAGTACATTCCTCCATTCCTTGGCCTGAAAGCAAGATTGAGGAAGTGAATAGACCAATCATTGTAACGATCTAATAACTATTTTAAGTAGATGTTTTAGAAAGCATCTTCCACCTTTTCCCTTCATTCAAACATTCATCTTTCTGCCCATTTTCCTTTCCACCCTATTGCTCACCGTCACACACCTAGAGTATTCCATTTGCATTGTGTTCAGGTTCAAACTCTTTCTCATCATGCCAAATTCTTTTCTATCTGTCTAATAAACTAGGATGAAAGGCAACATTTAAGGAGCCTCAAGTGGTTCTTTATTTACCAGGAAAAAAGCCTTTAAGATCTGCCATCAGAGGGCCTGTCTTGATGAACACTAACTATGGAAAGAATTCAAGGAGGCTTGATCTATGGAACATTGACTTCAGCAGCTAAGATGGAGACAAGGTCCACTGGACATGCATGACTACAAAGAGAGGGACTGCTCACACAGGTCGGTTGCATTCGCGCACAGCGATCTTGATGCCCCCGCCACATGTCCGCGAACAGGTACCAAAAGGGCTCCAAACTCCCCATGCCCCCTCCACAGGTGTGGCGTCATGCTCTTTGGTTATACACAGGCCGTGTTTGCAGTGCTACAATAAGAGAGAGAAGCATAAAAAAAAGAAGTCAGATGAACGAAGAGAGCAAGATGGAGAAAAAGTCAAAAAGAGAGAGGATGTGGCCGGGTTAGCTCAGTTGGTAGAGCAGGTGCACACATATAGAGGTTTATTCCTCGACGCAGCAGCCGCAGGTTCGACTCGGGCCTGCAGCCATTTGCCGCATGTCATTCCCCCTCTCTCTCCCCTTTCATATCTTCATCTGTCCTGTGGAAATAAAGGCCTTAAATGCCCCAAAAAATTATCTTAAAAAAAAAATAAAGAGAGAGGATAAGAGTCAGCACATTACATCCTATTCATGGAACTGGCAACACATCTATCTGCTCTCCCGTGCTTTGATGCTAATCTGGGAGAAATTATACTGTGAAGCAAATGGAAAAAATAGGAACTGAAAAAGACATTTCACATGAAAATGTCACACGCATTGTCAATAAATACATCTTGGCTCATAACAGACGGATAATCTTACACTGTTCAACAAACAGACTCCATCTTAAGTGTTTAGTCTGGTGTACTGCATGGCATGGGATGAGAGGCTGGTGTAAACATGAAAAGGTTTCAACGTGTGTGTGTGTGTGTGTGTGTGTGTGTGTGTGTGTGTGTGTGTGTGTGTCTGTCTTTAGACTTGTCGCTTTCATGTTCTCTCAGTCTTATAGTGGCAGGAAGCGAGGGGTTAGTGAGAAAGTCCTAATTAAAAGCTACACTAAGAATATCGACCTCCATCATTTACAGCTTTACACCACCTACTTACATGCCAGCCACGTTCAATTACTGAAGTTGACATATGTGTCAATGGCAAGTTGATTTTTTTTTTCAAGTGTTTGGAATCTTGTATTCTTTTGTCATTTTGAATTAAAACCCCTACGAGCAATTTTTGGTTCATGAGTCACTAGAAAAGCTTTAAGATCAAAACAAGGAAATACGATGAGGATTGTCAGATCATCAGCACAAAACCATGTGAGTATTACTGTATATCATAATGAATGAAAATGTGGCAAGCCCATTGAGTGTTAAAAACACTTGACGCAATTTTTACCTTTACACGTTCACCTCAAACTTTTGCATAAATAAAACTGTTTCATTTCTTGCTCCTGAGACTTTGTTTTTATTATCAAACTAATAATGGTCCACATGACACTTACCTTTCCAAGAGAGCAGTCAGTGCCGTCTGCCCACGGCATGTGCTGGGTCCTGCAGCCCCGCTGAGCGCCCTCTGGACTGGTGCACCACAGCCTCCGACACTGGGTCTGAGAAACAAACAAACACACACACACACACACACACACACACACACATACACACACAGAAATAGTTAGACAATCAGAAAGACGGGGCACATAAATATCTTGTTAATAACCTCACTGTAGACAACTTGGTTAATACATAGACTCCATATGGCAGACATCCAATTTATAGCACATTATAAAACATTATGCCAGAATGTGACTCCATACAGTGAGTTTGCTGTTTCAGCCATCTCATTTGCCAGGTCTTTCTCAGCCAGTGGCTTACAAGACCTTTCTGTCTAGCCAGATAGCATGAGCCAAAAAAACGTTTCCACAGTGCTTTAGGGTGTCAAACCTACTTTTGAGACAAATATATCTGTATATTATGGTTTGAAGTGATGATTCTCGCCCGATTCCACCTTTTTTCATATTCATGTTTTAAGGAGTTATTAACAGAATGTATTAGGGGTGGGGGAAAAAATCGATACAGCATCGTATCGCAATATTTTCCGTGGCAATACTGTATCGATACACAGACGCCAAGTATCGATCTATCATTATATATATGTGTTGGTCAGTTTGTCTGCTTGACGATCCCATTTTGCAGCAATAAAAGTGAAGCGAGATGAACAAACGGAGAAATGTATCTTTTTAGATAAAACAGATGTTGACAAAGTTTCCTTTTGGGGACGTAATTTGAAGAAAAAAAAAGCAAAAAAAAATTTGAAGTAATAAATTGCAATATATCGCAGAATATTGCAATATCTTTAAAATCGCAATAATATTGTATCGTGACATAAGTATCGTGATGATATCGTATCGTGAGGCCTCTGGTGATTCCCACCCCTAGAATGTATGTAGGTGCTGACATCATCACTTCTTATACATGCATTACATTAGATTTTGTTTGCTTGTATCTCAGAAAGAACTATTAGTATGTTGTTAAATACAGCGAGTGACTTTAAAGGCTTCAAATGCAGCTGAGAACCTCTGCAGCACATGATCATAACACAGGAGGCTTCCCTCAGAGACCCACATGTGCATCATGACAGTTTAGATTTGCACCACAACTCCACTTACCATATAAGGGCACACCTGCGTTCCCTGCCCAAATATCAATTCACACTGTTTATTGACATTGTATATCCGTCCAGGCAGCTGCTGCGAGAGACTGTATGGCCTAGAAACGGGCTCGTCGAGCAAGCACTCACCATATCCTGTGCTATTAAGAAATACAAATAAAATGACTTAAAGAAAAAAGGGGAAAAAAAAACAAGAGACACAAACAAACAGAAAACACACTCAGTACAGCTGGAGATGTCATTTTTCTGTACATATATACAACCCCTACAGTATCTTGACAGGTTTCTGTTTATATTCAATCAGCTACATGTAGTTAGCGGGGGGGGGATCTCAAGAGTTAGGGATGCAGGGAGAACTTTAGATAGTTGGGGGTAAGGAAAGGGATTTTGGATAGATGCCAAATGCTATACCATTTACTCTCTACTACAGTAGTAGTTCCCTTTGTTTTCTCAGTGGGTTGAGGAGCCTTAGGAAAATGAAGAGTCTAGAGGCTGCAACAGCCCTGAGAAATGATGACAGTTTATTTAGCATTTAAGCCTAAAAATGTGTCTGTTTCTGCCAAAAGTGGGGACAAAATGCACTCTGTGTGTGTGTGTTTGTATGTTTAAGGAAACATATTTGTGAAAGCTATGTGATAGTTATAAATACAGTTTTAATCTTAATCTTTAAAGGATATTTGGCCAGAGCTTTAAACTGAAAATAAATTTTAAAAATAGTTCAAATGTACAGTGATTTTTACTTTACTATATACCATTTGATTTCATGCTGTTTGAGTTGTTCAAAAACTTTTCAACAGAAACAGAACATTATCTACATGATCTTATCCCCATGCATGTTTGGAATAATCTTGAAGAAAAGAGTATGACATACTCAAGGAACTCTGTGATGTACTTCCTGCTACACTTGGACCACATCCAAGGGTTTGTGTTGTAGTTAAGTGTGGGAGCCATCACATGTTGCTGAATCTTAACTCCATCCTCCTTACATTTGTTACTGTCGTCATGAGGCATGTTGAACCTAGCAGAGAGATAACAGAAAAGCAATTTTCAGGTATCATAAAATATAGGACATTACCAAGAGAAATGTTTTCCTTTTTCGAGTAATAATTCTGTGTTATATCTCGCAGATGCATGTCTCTGTAAGACCACTGCTTGGCTGAGATAAATGTAACAAAAGCCAGTATGATGGTGATGCATGTCTCTATATTGCTTCTGACTGGGACAATAACGTTTTAAGTGTTTCACAATTTTTTTTTGTGTGTGTCATTTGTTTGTGCACATTTTAAATCTAAACATTGATTGTATATCTCCACTGTCACTGTGATATTGGCTTTGGAAAACCCATTCAAGGTTGCAGCTGGAAATATTTATTTATTTATTTCCTGCTTGTGGGGAGTTTGGAATGAAACCAGCACAATATTAAATGATATGAACACTGGGCAAAAGACATAGCAGAAAGCAATTAATGTGAAAATCAGAGCCCAAAAGAAGCAATTAAGCTCCTGCATGGTGAATACACAGATCCTGGTTGGTGGTGGACAGGTACAGCACCACACTGCCCGCAGCCTTCCCCCTGAGCTACTCAGCTCCCCACCTGACAGGTACCATATAACACTGAGCTCTGGGGCTAAGCAGTCGTCAAGCATGCTGTCACCGCTTGATGCGGATAAACATGGAATTGAACAATCACACCTTTTGTTTAGTGGTTAGAAGGAGCATTTGTTAGAGATGATGAGGGCTGTTAAGGTCTGTAACAGTCTCCACTGTAGAAGGCTAACCTCCTCCCCCCCCAGCTCTGGCTGACTCGGGACATTGGAAAATGCAGTGTGCTGAAGGGCAGGTTTTACTTAAATTCTGAGAATCCAATTTACAGACTCTTTTCTCTTTTCTCTCAAAATGAAAGGCAGGCAAAATTAGGAGATATGATCAGAAACACACCGAAAACAAAAAGGAATGTACAGCTGTTGTATTGTCCACGTATGCAAGATCCCTTGATCCCCATCTGCTGGTAAGGCATGCGTTGATTCCTAGAAATACTTTTAAAGCTCCACCAGTGTCTCACTGAAGCAACTTACTTGAGGTGATAACAGTACTTGAGGTAAACAATCAGTGGAAACATGCTGTGCTTACACATGGCCAAGTTCATGGGCGATGGTGAATGCGGTGCTGAGACCATTGTCCTCGCTGATGCTGCAACTCCTGTATGGATCACACACCGTCCCCAACTCTGCAAGTCCTTAAATACATAAAAAAAAAACTTCAGTTTTCCTAATTTTCCATCATGATCATACCACCATCAACACATGAAGTAGAGTATATATTAGTTTATGGTTGTAAGTCTATAAAAAGAAATCTGCTTACCTAAGGTGTCACACTTATCCCGTGCTCTGCAGATGTCCTGCCTGTGGTGAAGACACAGATAATGGGTCATAGTCAATGGCACTGTAGAAAAGAAGAACACTTTCCCAACCTTCAGGGGATCCTCCTTATTTAGATAAACAGAAGTTCCATTCATCAGGCATCTGGACCCCATTTGAGCTATGTCTTTGATGCAGCTGGTTCTCCAATAATGTATACTCATTACAATGTGATTTGGTTCATGGGATATTTACCTAAAACTTGTTCAAAGTATATAATTAAGCTTAGCGTTAGTTCACTGATCCCTGCTACACTGACGCTGCTTCACTCACTCACTGCTGCTGGCAACGCTTTGCCTCCACCACCCCAGCCTCCGCCTTTCTACTTCAGAGTCCTAACATGACTCAAAGTTTAAAATGGTTTTCAACGTCTTTCTTTTGGATCACTCTTTTATACCCAGGGGGGTTTCTGCATAGCGCTCCCTGGTTCAGCTTAGCATGCTGCTTGGCTGGTCCAGGGAGCATTATCAAGAGCGGAGCCATCGGCGCCAAGCATAACTGTATTTCCTTTTGTTGCAATAAATGGTTACATCTATGACGAGAGTGTTCCTGACTGAACTGTACGCAGCAAAGAATTTGATAACGTGATAAATTTCTTGCACCTGGTGATTAGGATGGCAGTGTCGTGATGGGAATGGTGGTTATCATCCAGAATGTTCTGGCTCTGCTGCCAAATGCAGAAGTTCTTTAAAGTGGTCTGTGCATTAAATGAAATGACGGGACCATCCTGAGAACAAACATAAAGAAATAATCAAAGGTATAATTTATTGATTAGTATGTACACCACATACATGTTGTAAATATTGAGATTAAAACACATTTAGCAATCTTACCAGCTCGTTGTTTATTATGACTAACTTTACAATCACAATGTTAATCAGGTTGCCAATGCTAGGGTCCTTGTAGATAGAAGATACCTGAATAAAGGAAACAAAACATGAGCTCAATCAAGACAAGACTAGTTTTAATATTAGAACCAATATGTTACAATATCTTCATTCACTTAAACCAATTGAAATGTGACACAGTATATTTACTGGTAACTGTAATGTAACATGGACTGCCTTCCTGCAGTTTCAAGCAACTACCAGGAATTTGGTTGATTGGAAGATCAAGTGGCCTGAGCCCCTGTTGAGAAAGTACTGTAAGCTTTGCCAAGAACAGAATATAGGTCATCTCAGACTCCCCCGGAGGACTGTCGGCCCCAGACACCTGTGGAAGCTAGTATTTGAAGTGGCCAAGAGTATGCAGTCTATGTGACATACCTGAGCTTATTTTTAACATTCATCAAAGCAGGCAGGCTCTACCTCAAGTTGCCCTCTCGTCCCCCTGGCCGTTTGAAAGTGGTGTTTACCCCTGCCCTAGGCTGCCCTTTTCCTTTCCATGGCCCTCCTCCAAAGGCCACCTGACTGACTTGCAGCACAGGTACATATACATTTAGTGAACAAATATGCACACATGTAGCTACTTTCTGGCCATATACATGCATAGTATACAGACACATTAACACACTTCCATCTCCCAGCCAACTGCCTCCACCAACCAAACATTCTCTACAAGCAGCCATGAAGATAGAACTTACTATGGACATTAATGTGAGTATGTAGTGCTGTAGGTTGCTGCCGTGATGTTCCACCATTTTGCTGTCGGCCACCAGCATGACTTCAACAAAGCGCGGGTAGGAGAGGAAGCGCTTTGATCTCCTGTGAGGTCCTGAGTCACCGCTGCTATCATTTGATGGTCTAGCAGTAGCACTGCCGCTCTCCGATCTGAGCAAAGCATCGCTGGCAAGGCCAGCACTCAGTGACCCCAAGTCATTAAATATACCAGCGCTGACCACAGGGGCTGCATTGGATATGGTGGTCAGCCCAGCCACTGGCCTTCTCTTAAGCTTGTGTCTCTTATGTCTGTGTTTGTGTCCTGGAGAGAGACGTCAGAAGGAATTAAGCATGAGTAAATATACAAAGATGGAGGGATGATGGGAAATACATTCAGTCAGAAAAACAGACAAGGTATGAATCAAATGATTGTTTGTCGTGTCAATGTGTTTACAATTAAGCTAAAGTGGTGGTTTATGCATTTAAAGGTGGAGATAAATGAGGTAAGTTTGCTGTCTGGAAGTGGGTATTGTTAAAATATGTTGCTGCCTCTTTCTCTCTTTTGTTTATTGTTGCTCAAAGAGTGGGTTGACAAATGAACGCTGCCTGGAATGCCTTTTTCTCTCTCTCTCCCTTCTTTTTCAGAAGAGAGAAGAGAGGAGGGCAAAGAGTTCAGACTAGGTAAACCTGGCACCCAGCCATAAAATGATGGAGCACAAACTGCAGTGCACACACCAAAAAAAGGCAGTTCCACAACTGGGCAGAAAAACCTCTTACACTGAGGGGAATTAATTCTGATTTTAATCATGACATAGCACCAAAATTGCTGAATGCCAGTCTTGTTTTCTCATGTCAAGCAGATAAATCTTACTGGACCACCAGCCATACATCCCCACCTAAATAACAATGAGCTGGACTACATCATATTAGTGGATCTGCTTTCAGTATACATGATTTATAATCAAAAAAGAACAATTTGCTCTACTTCAAACCTTGGAACTTTGTACAAGGATAAAATGGCTCTTTGTCAAATGTATTTTCCTTCAGGCTATGATATCACACACATACGCACATATTACAAGTACAAGAGCACACACACACACACACACACACACACACACACACACACACACACACACAAATCACACACACACACTTACACAAACATTTATATGCACAGTGAAACCAAACATCTGCAAAGGATGTCCAGCAAACAAAGAGAAAATATTTCCAGATTTATTTTCTTAGTTTTGATTATTTGACAGTTTCAAGTGGCATGACTTTTCTACTATACAAATTTACACTGCTTGTTCACGGCAGTGGGTCGACCCAACTTTCTTATCAAAGAAGAGGAGGAAGTACAAGAGTCAACAGGAAGTTCAGCCAGTAAACTGAGATGGAAAGATACAAGATACAAGCTTCCAAATGATTTTTCCTGTGTGAGAGTTGGAAAGCTTCCTTTACTACTGTACTGCACTCTAGGCGCTGCATGGTGCAGGCTATAACATAATATGTCAGCCAAGATAGATTCACACTATATGTTTACTTTAATTCCATCATTTGTAGGCTATTCATGAAAAAAAAATCTAAATTAAATAGTGCCATTTCATTACCATATCACAACAGATAGCAAAGAACTGAATAGTTAAAAAGTACACTATTTCATCAGTTTTCCAGAACTTTTCCTTTCCTCATTATTATTATTTTCTAGGACTTTACAGTAAAGTATCCAGCTCCGCAGAGCAATTTTCTTCTTTTAAATATTTGCCTTTCGAAATATACCTCAATAACCAGACAAAATTAAAAGTTGTCCTTGTTTTAGTACCATGCTACAATTATTGTAATAGCTCAATAAGCTCAGTTACTAGTACAAAATTGGCTCCTGTTACAACTGATATGACTATGAATAAAATGATGAGACTTTGGGGGTATCGCAGTGATTACGCCTCGCTTATTCTGTGGGATAGAATTTAAAGGTCACATAATGCATGCATATACAGACACGCAAATGGCAAATTCTTCTACTCACAATCAACAAGTATCCCATGAAAACACATGAACCAATTGCATACACAATTCTAGCTAACCAGTGCGCTGGTTAGCTAGAAATGGGACACTAGGTGCAGGTTGACTTGAACAGATGTTTAAGTCAGCTGATTGGCCACCTCAGTGGTAAGGTCTAAATCAACACTGGTTGCACGTACAGTAGCTGTGCATGTGCGTATTTGCAAGCATATGTGTAGAGGCATTAAGGTTGCATCTATGTATTTTTGTGTCATCTATATGCATGTTTAATTTGTGACAACCTTCTGTGTAAATTGCATGCATACCCATCATGTAATAGACCATACCTGAAGTGTCACAAGATGAGTTCTCCCCAGATGTCTGTTTCTTTGGTGAACTCTTCCTGTATACAATATGAGGTTTTGTGTGTTCCTCTTCATAGTGTTCTCCTTGATAGCTGTGTAGGGGCTCCACAAAATACTCCCCTTCTGGAGACCTAAAAGTGCCAAACTGGATGGCAGAAAAAATGCATACCAGTTAGTCTCCATCCATCTATTTTCAGTAAATTCTTAATCTTTTACAGCAACAACATATACAAACATGGGGAGAAGTACTTGCTAAATCTACACAGACAGGACCAAGGGGAATATATAGTTCAAAGATATTTTTGCAAATCAGTGAGCCGCCATACCACTCTAATGCAATGTATATTTTAATTAATAACAAAATATTTATAGCAAGCAACAGTGCAATGGGGCTCATTTACTAGTTATTAGAGAAATAAGCAATGCAGAGACCCAAGGGCTTTTATAAAAAGGTGAAATAAGTGAATTTGCATGCATGTAAGAATGGTCCCAAAACCATAAGAAAAGCATAATAATGAGACCTGTGATGCCTATCAGGAAAATAGTGAGACTGTATGTTCTTGGCAAGCTTGCTGAGAGCCTTGTTATTTGTATTTCACATGGCACGTTTAGTGTGACTGGCAAACTTGGAGGTCTATGATGTTTCAGATAAGGTACATGCCAACCCAAGCACATTTCGCTTGTTGCACGTTGGCTGGGGGGGAATCATCATGGTAGCCCTGGGGACTGATACAAGTTTTGCACAATTACGTTTGGCATGAGTCATTTTTGTAATCCCTGATAATATGAAAAAAAGTATCATTCTCCTGCATGTGCAAAAATGTGCAGCATGGTGGATTGTTCTTCAGCAAGGGGGCACAAGAAGACACTTTATTTCTTCCTTATTCCCTTGAGCAAGACACTATTCTCATTAAGTTGTACTTTGATTGACCTGGGGAGAGAATCTCCCTACAAGTTTCCCTGCAAGAAAACCAGTATCACATTATTTTAGGCTGTACAGAAATTGTGGCCATCAGCAGTATTGCCTGCTTTAGAACAAATGTGCCCTCAGAGGTCTTAAATAAATAGTAATATATGCTCCATAAATGTCAGCTCTACCCCTAAAGCTCTCTGTAGAACAGAGCATTCAGAGCATTTTAATTTGATTTGTCATTTGGGGAAAAAAACGACGTCTTACTCATATCGGTCACCTCACTGTGGCTTTTATGTATAAAACCAGTCCACTTTTGCTCCACTCCAAAACATATTCCTGGGAGAGGGATCAATGTGTGATGACGTAGGTACCACCCGTACTCCCGCTGTACTATCGTGCGTAAAGACGTCACCGAAAACCGGGAGACGAGAGAGAGGCATGTAAGTAAGATTTAGAGTATTGTTCATTAAACTTGACTATTGCCCATGGACTTGGGACTCTCTCAAGTCAGCACAGTTGTTCGCTATTTTGAGAGTAAATGGTCTCTGGAAGCACCCCACAACAGGATACTACTACAAATAAAAGCTTTAACAAGTCATGCAGTCTTAAAGTAATTACAAAAATAATAATCTAAATCAGCTTTACTTCATTGTGACTTACATATTTTACAACTTTTTAGTATTTACTGGATTATGCCGTTTTTCATTCTTTCCTTAATACAAACATGTTTAGAAGTATAACTCATGCATGCTTTCGTTTGATATTTGCACGATAAATACAAAAGGCAGGTTGCGCACAAAGTTTGCAATGACAATGTGTTTACAAAATGTTTTTGTTTTTTTTGGTTTACAAGTCCTGTATACAGCAATAATGGCCCCTAAATACCCATGGTGGAAAAGTAAAACAACCGGTTGTAAAGTCATCACATGCACGACGAGTGTAACCGTGCGTAAAACTCACCAGTCCGGAGCACAAACTGATGACCGCGGCGTGTTCTGCTTGTGCATTTACAAGTCCTTTATAGAAGCAGTGCCTTAACTCCGTGTCCTCCTCCTCCACATCCCCATCTGTTGCAAAATCCGTTATGTTATCTCCTTGGGGCACTCCAAGTACTGTCACAGTGTAGAGAGGTGCGAGAAATCCCGAATCCAGCGTGAGGTTGAGGTGATAATGCTGTCCGAAAGCAGATATCCTGTAGTGGATATTTGGCGAGGCCCAGTGATCCGTAGTATTGTCGGTGCTCTCGTCCAAACTTCGTCTTTTCCTCTTGAAGTGCACACTGGTTGGAAACTTGTCACCGGCTTCATTCACTCGCACCGGTGTTACAATCTCATAAGCGCCGATCTCCTCTTTTACTGGGGAATAAGGGCAGAAGAATATGCAATTAAGGATTAAGTAGCAGTGCAATAGCATTAGTACAAATCGAAGAGCCCAGATGTGTTAATCGATTGATTACGATTTACATATCAAAGTCATTTCTTGACAAAGCTGTTGTTTAACAGCATTGCAAGTAAATGATAATCAGTCAGTGAACTTTAGGTATCTAGTAAGCGCTGCAAGTCATGTGCTTGGCTGAATTCAAAACTCATTCATTCTCTGCCCTCAGTGTTAGAAAATAACTCCACAAGGGAAAACGCAGGGGGTTGTCAGAGCGGCATACTTTACCTATGCTTGAATTCAAAAGCAATTTCCCCGTAGATGCGACTACATACAAGAAATCAGGGAATAGTAGGAACCCCAAGCCCCAGAAGAGCACATGCATGATTGTCCACGTTCAGAGGAGAGCGGCAGCCTGTATTCCTGTAGTAATGTTGTATTCCTCCGGTCACTCCGGGCTTTCCGCCTCCGGTCCGCCTGCCACATCCAATTTTATTATCCTCGACTCTTGAGTAGATGGTTTCTGGTCGGTGAAGTACACTGCTGGGACGTGAGCGCTTCGCGGATTCCCTGGCGAACATGCATACTGCAGATGGGTGGGCTGCTCAAAGAGTCAACTGCGATGGGCTCCGCTGCAAGCCTGTGCACCAGCTTTCTACCCAGCTAGGGGCGGGATCAGCCAGGCAAGGTACACTGGTGCTAGTGAAGCCACTCCCGTGTCCACTTTGGATGATGTGATATGACTAGTGTCTGGGTTGTTTACAAGTCGTTTTGGGCAGTTGTATACAATTCTAATAAGTTAACACCAGGATCCATACTCACAGTGACTATAAAGTCTCTCAAATAACTGACTTCATGAAGTAGGTTGTATATATTTATGGTGTGATTCAATTATAAATGTGCACTGTCATACAATTACTGTAATACTAAAAATAATTGCTATAGCTTTGGGCAGGTTTTAGAGGGGTGGGTAGTGGCAGTGTGCAGAGCACATCGGTGACTATGACAGTGAGGTGGGGCCCATATAATAAATGCCTGCCCTGAGGCCACAAGCAAGATAATCTGGGCATGGCTGTATACTTAGAAGTTCATGGGATCACAGAGCGACAAAATGTAAACTGGCAAGCAGCGTAGCCAATATACAGTAGTGATTTGAGGTCTTAAGTAGGTGCTGGAAAAGGTATTGTGTAGGGATAATGGTAATGGTTTTATGAGCTATAGTCTCCTCAGCAGAACAATGCTACAGACTGTATGGAAGCCTTTGTAGGTGCCTGTGTTATGTGGAGGATCAAAGAGGGGGCTATCCAGTCTGCCTCCTGCCCCATTCATGCAAACCCCAACACACACAGAGCTACAGACAGAATAGCTAACAACTTGTTCTAATAACTTTTTCTAATAGATCTCAAATAGATAGAGCCAGACCAAAATTGTAAATTAGCTCATCACAGACATATCAATATCATTATATGTCGTCCAATAAGTAACAGGACAAAAATATGTTTGAGGTAGTTTAGCAACAGTGTCAGCTTTGTCCACCAGAGACCACTGAGAAGTTTATTTTCCAACTGCAAAATGTCCCTCTTAGTACACATCGTGGTTAACTTTATTAAAATAAATGTTATAATAAAAATATATCAAAAGGATACTGATTTTGTATTTATGTAAAAAAGGAGGTTATTGGCCGATAGGCCAATTAAGTACAGTAAGACTGGCTAGTGAGTGAACATGCACAATACCAAATGAACATTCTAAATGGAATGCAGCCATCAATTAATGTTATTAATTGCACCTGTGCTTTTCCTGCTATGACATGTTCCATGAAACTACTCTGATTATATTAGCACTACTTTAGCAACACCTGTTTCTTGAAAAAGTACCATAAAATAAAGTCAATTCATAAAATAAGATAATCATCTAAATAAATCAAATATCTAACATATTTTTGTGTGAATTCAGCTATTTGGTTTCCAACTATTTCAGCTTTGGTGTAATTTATAAATATCTAGGCTATGTGGTTTAACAGAGCTAGAACTTAAGCTAAGCTAACTCTTAAACTAGCTAGAACCACTTACTGTGGCGGTAACGTTATGTCCTTGATTTGAAGTTTACCTAAGATACACTAGTTAGTGTTCATCCTTAAAAAAGTTCAGTATAACGAAAATGGTTAAAGTTCAATGTTACTATGTCACAGAAAACATTTCAGTCACTCAATTGTTACATGAAGAAGAAATAATAATAAATAATAATAATATATCCTAAAGTTAGTTGACCTCCTAATGTAGGGGTGTACAGTAATAAATACATTATTGACTCTGACAAAGAAGAGGTGGGTGAGTCCCATTGATGTACCAACCAATGTAATTCAAAGATGAAGCTAAATTAAAGTTGGCGCAGGATTTTCTCTAGCCTGACAAGCCAGACCCTGAACTCACCATTGAAAGGGCTCAATCTGAGGGGCGGGATAAATGGTTGTCTTTCAAATTCCCTCTGCACGTAATAGGATAGCGCTACAATCAACCAGAGCAACAAAGAAGGTAGCAGAGCTAGTTGATAGATCAAACTTTTGCCGTATCCAGTCGGCAAAACTCCGAACACATCTTCCTTTTTTAAGACTGATTTCAGTGCCGTTCTTTTCTCAAAGAAAAGCTTAACTCAGCAAGTCTTCCTGAAGACCGCTGTTCCCAGCAGCAGCAGCCATAAGCCCGCCCACCGACTCTATACACAATGTGATTGGACTGACTAGAGTTTGGTTTTTCCGAAGGGGGTAAGCCAAGGGGGTAAGCTTCGCTTAACCCTTGTATTATGTTGAAAAAAAATGACATTGATGATGTTACGGGTCAAAATGACCCGTACAGTGTAAATACACTCAAAACAAACTTTTTTTCCTCATCACAAACATTTTTTCCCCCAAAACTGTTTTTACCAATTATTTAGTGAAAATATTTCCAGTATACACTTGCATATTCCATGCATAGTAGCTAGATTTGGCATCCTAGGATGCCCATATTTTGATGCCATACTTCGCAGGCTTGTTGGGCATGTCCTGTCAGAAGGGACAGCGCCCCCTGAATGGAACAAGGCATTCGTCTACAGTGACATGGGGACGAGGATTGTACAAGACAGGTAAAATTTTGATCCATTTATCCCATACATCTCTGATCTCAGCTAGTTTGTCTCTTTCACGTCGACCAGCTCTGGTGTTGTGGAACACCCAAGCTTTCGTATGAATTGACTCCAAAGACATTGTTGCTAGAAATATTGGCCTTCCACTCTCATCATTCCACAGACTGGCAGTTGCTTCTCCCTTTGACTTGTACACTCCAGCTAATACTATTCAATTTAATTCAATTCAATTTGATTTATAGTATCAAATCATAACAAGAGTTATCTCGAGACACTTTACAGATAGAGTAGGTCTAGACCACACTCCAAATTCCAAAACCCCAACAATTACAGTAATTTCCTCAAGAGCAAGCATTAGCAGTGGCTATTGCGACAGTGGCGAGGAAAAACTCCCTTTTAGGAAGAAACCTCTGCAGACCCAGACTCTTGGTAGCCGGTGTCTGACGTGCCGGTTGCTGATGTGATGAACAGTGGCAATAATAGTCACATTAGAGATAATGGAACAGTGACTTCGAGGTAGTCATGGAAGTTCATGTCATAGCAGGGCACATCGTGTCATACTGAGTAGTGCAGTCTCCGATACCGGATCCTGACTACTCTGTGCGTATGAACATCACAGCAGGGTGTTGCGGGATTTAACATGGCGCTGCAGAGCATGGGTGGATGCTGCAAATGCAGCAGGACTAGGATTTCAATGTATGCATGCAAGTCAATCTGATCCAGTGGCTTCCATTTCTCTTGAAATACACACCTCTCCTGCAAGTTGGTCATGTCCACTAGGATCCTATCTGTTGGTTGGGATATGAAGATATGAAATGGTGATTGAATATCATCAACTAGTGTGGCAGAAAATCTTGTGGGGCTTGGAGTCATTTTGATGACAGTCAGTCAGTCTGTGTGGTGATGTTGACCATTTTATGTTAGCATCTTTAGCTGTCCATGTTGAGGATGATTGCTGCCCATTGTTTTCAGCTAATGTAGAGACTACACCAGACTAGTCCCCTGAATCCTCTTCATCATAGGAAAATTCACAATCCGGATCGTCAATAGCATTGTTCTCGGTCTCTGAAAGATCCTCTGACTCTGAAATCTCTTCCTCTACATCACTATTACCATCACAAATCTGTGCTAAAACTTCTTCAGTTGCAAACCTTTTGGAGCTCATTTTGTAGTGTGCGTGTCAAAGAGATGACATAAAACAGAGAAGAGGACAAGCGCGAGAAAGCTCCTCCTCCTTTACACACAACACACACACACACACACACACACACACACACACACACACCTGGTTCTAAATGGGTGTTGAAAGTCTCCGGGTCAAAATGACCCGCAACATCATCTTTGTATACAAACTCTGACCAGACATTCCACTACACATCAGTGTGTCCAGATTTTACGAACAAGTTCATGACCCTAAATGAGGAAATGTCATACAATTTCATGAAGAAAAACATAGGTTAACCAGTATTTTGGTCAACACAAAAACGCAAATGGGTCAAATTCACCCATAACATAATACGAGGGTTAAGAACTCGAACCTCCTATGGCGCCATTTTGATGCTATAAAACGATCACCTCCCGTTAGCATTGCATTGACTGCCATTCATTTTGATGTCACTTTGACAGCGAATAACTTTACATCTGAAGCGTTTAAAGACTTTTTTGTCCGTTGTTTATTTCTAAAGAAACACGACAATGTATAAAAGGCTCAATTACCTTGTACCTCATGTTATGGCTCCGTAGCAGACATTTTTGTAAAAAATAGGCTAACGATTGTGTCACATAGTAGAGGAATTACCATATAGTACAGGAGAAGCTCACAGGCAGTTTCGACTTACATGAACTGTTTAGGTTTAATTACTAATGTTAACTAGCATTTTAGTTAGCAATAATTAGCCTGTGCCCATGTTATCTCCTTACATATACCTACACTCTCCGTCTCTGCAAGATGGGGAATGATTGAGATTTCTCTTGGCACAGCTACCAGAAGACTTACAACTTTCAGACAGGTTGCTCACGTCACATTTACATCGTCTCTCTCAGTTGGAGGCTGCGCAGTAACGCTCAGCTCTCACCGGAAAAGTGCTTCTAATATCCTTCACTGGTCTCCGTCCAGAGCAACGGGATCTGTTGGTCCATTCTTATATACTGTCTATGGGGTAAGCAAGCGTCTGGCAAGCGTAGCTCCTATGGTGCCATTTTGATGCTAAGAAACACTCACCCCCTGTTAGCATCCCATTGACTGCCATTCATTTTGACATCACTTTGACAGCGAATAACTTTACATCTGAAGCGTTTGAAGACTCTATTTGTCCATTGTTTATTTCTAAAGAAACACGACAATGTATAAAAGGCTCCATTACCTTGTATCTCATGTTGTGGCTCTATAGCAGACGTTTTTGTAAAAATAGGCTAACGATTGTGTCATAACCACGCGACTTACTGTTGCATAGTAGAGGAATTATAGTACAGGAGAAGCTCGCAGGCAGTTTCGACTTACATGAACTGTTTAGGTGTAATTACTAATGTTAACTAGCATGTTAGTTAGCAATAATTAGCCTGTGCCTATGTTATCTCCTTACATATACCTACGCTCTCCCCCATGGCTGCAAATTAAATTTGCTGCCGCTAGGGTGCGTCTAGATTTCTAGACTAGATTTTCTCATTAACAAACTGAAATGCTGTTGCAGCAATATTTCGGTCAATGCTGCCACTAGTGGCCGGCAGCTATATTGCAACAGTCTATGCTTCTACATCAGTACAAATCATTTTACAGTCCCCTAGTCAAATTTAGCGTCATTTAGCTACTCACCACCAATGGACAAAGACTTAAATAACTGCTCAGCTCAAACACAAATCTGTTGCCCCAATGTGTGAGCAGTATGCTGGTATAGCCTAATGTGGGTCTGAAAATATGAATGTAGCCTAATCTTACCACATTAAGATCTCGTCATCGTAAAAACATTATGAGTAATATCTTGAAGATAAGATTGGACCTGTTCCCTAACTCACAGTCTGATAGATGAAAAACACTAATATGAATAGCTGTAGCACATGACCAAAATATATTTCATATTACACTAAGAACATTCATGAATAAGAGTAAGCAATTTTCAGATTAATTTGAAGCTATGACATATGATACATAAACCAAACCATAATAGTCATCTCTAAAAGAGATAACTGAAAAGTGAAACTGATCTCACCTCACAAACATTTTAAAGACTAGAACTAAATAATTGGAAAATATTTGCAGTGCATGAACATCACCAGCATCTCTGTCCTGAGTTGTACTCAGTTGGCCTCCATGTCATTACTCCACTCAAAGCCACATCACTTCAGGCTTCTGTGGATGCTTCCCCACAAGCCCGTATGTGGTGATAAATGCTAACAGCTGGCACATGACCTTACAGCTCATTTATTGTGTACAATATGTGTACAAAAAAAACAAACATGCACCACCATTTAGGAGGCTAATTTAGATTTGCAGGTGCATACCTAAAACAAAAGCCTCATATTTAATGCCTGCAGTATCCAAAAATTTAAAGTGAGGAGGTTTGCCCTCAGGATTCTTACTGAGCAAAGACAGGCCAAAGAGCTCTGATGCCTCTGTCATTATGGTCATTACATGTGCAGGCCTGTGGTGTTGCAAAGAGTCATAATAATTTTTTAGAGAGAACATCATTTCAATAAATTTCACACCAAGTCTTACAATCATGACTTTTGCTGTTACCAAAACCAACATCAGCAACCCTGCAATTTGCACCAGTTAGCACTTATTTTCTAGTATGACGGAACTAATTAGGTATGCTCTAAGGTAATTGAAATTTTAGCATTTTCAGCAGTACCACAGTATTGAACTACACACACACACACACACACACACGCACACACTTTAGAATAACATACGTGATCACTTATAAGAACTCCCAAATCTGCTCACCTTTGCAAAGGAGCTGGTTTTCTTCCTATGTTCTTCTTGTTATTTGGAAATTCTTCCTCTGGGTACAACTAAAAAATCGACATGGGCAGCTGTAGGTCACAAACCTCTTTACTGTAACACGACCTTTGATTCACAATTAGTCCCCTTTCTCAGAACTCTCCATAAATGTTTTTTTTTTTTTTTTACAGCAGAGGGGTCACAGGTACGTAAAAACAGTTGGGAGAAATTGCCCTTAAGCAATGTTTTGATGTGCAGCGACTACAACCTTAAGTAGACCTGGGCCCCATTTCCCCATGCATATGTCTAATAGACTGATGTGACCAAAAATCTTTGAATTTGGTCCAGTATTGAGTGAGATCGCAATAACGAGCCGGCGTGAAGCGAGCTACAATGTAACCTAATGGGGCAGTTGTGGAGCCTTGCTTTTTGACCAATCAAAAAAAACTTTTTGTTCGAAGACAGCGGTGTGGAGAGTGAAACACATCAGTCTATTAGACACAAATGCTTGGGGAAATGGGGCCCAAGTTGGAAAAAAAAGGTATTACCCTTTAACTTCTAAATGTGTTGTCGTAGTCACCGTACAGTATAGTTGTTACAGACACCCTTCATTTCAAACTAAGAATAACTATTTCAAGTTTCTCATTGAATGGCTATTTGACTCCATTTAGCCAGTACCGACATGTGGCAATGAGAATGCTTTGAAAAGGGACTCCTCCGCCTTTAACTGCAGCATGTGGCCACCATCTTCACTGAACTGACATTTTTTCCATGTTTCTCAATGGAGCACTCAATACAGCTCTGTGTGTGTGTGTGTGTGTGTGTGTGTGTGTGTGTGTGTGTGTGTGTGTGTGTGTGTGTGTGTGTGTGTGTGTGTGTGTGTGTGTTCTCTCAGTGGATGGTCATTGAGGTCATCAGAGTCACCCTTCCTGAGTTGTGCGCAGGCATTATCATTCAGAGCAGCTATCAGCAGTGTAAACTTTACTTCCCCTCCAGATCAGATAATAGGCCGTTAGGGAGCAGAATGCTTGAATGAAGTAGCAAAGCCTGGCTTGGGATTTCAAAGAGATACACTTTTAACTGTGGAGCTTTCAAAATCTCGTTTTACTCTGTGTCTCCCAGCCCTCACCCCGGCAGACTTTCGTGGCCCCGTGAACTTGTCTTCATTACAAGGCAACATCCATGTGTAGTGAATTGGAAAGAATGCAAGCAGTTTATATCATTTAGCCTCTTGAAGTCAGTTGTGTTGTGGTGTTGCTCAACACACAATGAAAAGTACACAGTGGACGCCAGAAAAACTTTAATTAATTTAGGTGGAAAAAAAAGTAATATTGAATTGAAACAAGAAGATGCATTTTAATCACAAATTACACAAAAAAATTTATTGGTAATTAAAACTAAACACAAAGTAAAAAAGCTAAAAAAAAAGCTTGACACATTGACACATTAGATATTGTAACTCTATTAAGCCATGTGTTTTGCCAAGCCATTACAGTAATAATGTCAGTTTCACAAGTATGTGAAAAAGCAGCCCACGTGTACACTTTCTGTTTTAAAGTTTTCAGGCTTTCTTGTGAGACATAATGGCTTGGTAAATCGTATACAATCTTTTGTGATTTCATGGGAACTTTTAGTTATGTGATTTCGGAATAATTACCTGAGAGCATTTGTTCTTACAGCACTGCAGCAAGTTGAACGGTTTTAAGAGCCAATCATGCCCTGATCAAGTTTGAGCATAATTCTCAGTCAATGCTATGAGGATATTCCCTTATCTGTTGGGTGTGTGTGTGTGTGTGTGTGTGTGTGTGTGTGTGTGTGTGTGTGTGTGTGTGTGTGTGTGTGTGTGTGTGTGTGTGTGTGTGTGTGTGTGTGTGTGTGTGTGTGTGCGCATAATACGTGTCATGTAACAAGTGAGTCCTGCAGCAAATGTTTCACTGGGGGACAAAGTATGATTTCTGTGGCTGCAGTCCTATTAAATCTTTCAGCATGGGACCACTTGGGACCAGCAGTAATTGGGTAAACATCCAGAGACACATTGCTCCCTCATACCTGCAGGCATACACGTACAACCATACAGAAACACACACAGATGGGCACACATGTTCAAACATCAGCTATGTTACATGCCCGCACTCTTCTAATTGGTGACAGCAGACAACAGGTGAGGAGAGCTTTTCCAGGGAATGGAGGCAATTATGTAAATGAACGTTACAGATGGTCCTGCAAGTTTACGTTGGGTGAGAGCTGAGTGAAAACAACACTCAACATCTGAAGTGCAATAATGACATTGGAGGAGCTTTCACAGACCACAAGATAGGGGTCTGGACTCTTCCCAAGTTGTACAGCAGCTGTCAGCAGGTCCCTCCAAAATTCAGAATGCTTCCCAGATTCTTTGGCTCTCTGTGGAATGGCAACAATAGACTTCATGCCAGAGACCAAATTAAATCAGACCCCAGATTGCATGGAGGAGGAGGAAGAAGTCATCAGTGGTGTAGTGTAGCGTAGCCTGGATACTAGTGTGACATGATGTATGCCACACACTAAGGGGACCCAAACTCAATAGCTCTCTGAGTCCGGAAAAGCTCTTGGTGATTCCACAAACTCCTTTGTTTACAGAAGACTGGGCTAAGTGAGTCATTCTCCCTCCACTAAAAAATTGTAGAAGAGCATGTATTTTTTCATAAAATGATTATATTAAGTGCACTTGGTGAAGGGCAGGGGATGCATTGGGTGGGGTTGGAGGGTGGAGGGCACTATTGGGGGCATAGCTAGCTGTGGTGGGATGTTTGCAGTCCACATCTCCCAGTCTGACTCGCTGTTATAATGATATTAGTAGTGATCTTGTTTCTCAGGGTCCTGATGTCATCCCTTTGCAGTGTTACCCTGACCCCAGCATGTTTCCTCATCAGGTCAATAGGCACCCCTTGCTTAAGAAAAAGACAGCATGATGACCTAATCAGTCACAGCTGTAAGAGAAAGTGAAAAAAAAGATGTTGTGACCCCTTTTACCACCTGATTTCGTGTATGTGCACAGCACAGCTGGAGTGACAAACTAAGTGTATAAGAAAAGATGGGAATGAGGGGATGTATGGGGAGGAGTAAGATTATGCCTCTGCTGAAAACATACATTTATGTAAAATTCCTCATTGAATATGACAGGGCAAGATCCTCAAATTCTTTCCTTCCAGCTGTTTCACGTAGTACCAAAGTGACATGCTTAATAAGATTAAGGGTAGTATAGGCTAACTCACATATGAGGACCCACATGTTAATCCAGAGCACATGTGCTTTTTTAACCACATGTTGGTTTTCATGCGTGAACATATGACATTCCCCATGCATGTGAAAGTGACATTGTCTCTTTGTACATCAAATGAAGTCATCACATGATATGTTAAACAGTGTATAAGGACGGGGAAATGCAAAAATTCTTTTGGTGTAAAAGAACCAGTTTGCCTGTTTCCCATATGACCCTTATTGATTGGCCTATTGATTGACACTTGATCTGAAAACTGTATGCACTGTACCACAGTTTTAGTTACAGAGCCGGGATCTTCCACACATCACTGTACAGTGAGATCTGTTTCTCTTCTTCTCCATCTACCCCTTTGTCATATTAGCTATAGTTTAGTGTTCTGGGTCAAGGACTCTATTTAATGGCTGTCAGGGCTTGTAGAATAGGCTGGCCCGGGTCCTGCTGGCAGGGCCACTGTGTAAATGTGTCGTCTGGGACCAAGAGGAGCCAAGCAGCTCACTATAGCTAGGCGCATAGCAGTGTGCACTAGGACCTAGGCTTGCAATAACACATAGGTGGTTTAAATGAAAAAGGTAAAAAAAAATGTATAGTGCAAATGTATAGTGTAATAAAGACTGAAGGTGGGCTGTGATATAATTGACATGTACACTTATTTTACAAAACAGAACATTTAACTAATGTTGTGGTTACCCATGCTGTACAATTCCAACAATAGAAAAAACATACTTCTAAACTGTCACCTGGACTAATTCCATCGCAGTCACCAAACAGAGGGTCTGTTTCACTCATCTCAATCTAATTTAACACATAACACATAAAACTCTTGTTTATGTGTTGCTTCAAGCAACACATCCTTTCAAATGCAGACTGTTTACACATAAAGGGAAATAAGAAGTGAGCAATTTCATCTTAGTTTTGTCTGGCCTCACATTATTGCCTCCATAAGCAGATGCTTGTTTGAGGCACCTCCATAATCATTTCAGGCTCTTCTCAAACAGAATGTGAAGCACAGCATATATTCTTTTTGCAGCCAGTACATCCATGATTAGGGGGCAGTAGCTCATTCTGCTTGGGACCGGACGGTCACCAGTTCAAGTCCCCGTACGGACCAAGTATACGTAGAGGTGCCAGTCCACCTCTTGGGCACTGCCAAGGTGCCCTTGAGCAGGGTACCAAACCCCCATGGCCAGCCCCCTCTGACATCTCTCCATTAATGCATGTGTATAGGTCCTATTTGTGCATTTGTTTCTATTAAGAATTACCATAGTACTTGCACTGAATTTAATACAGCCAGAAAGATGCTGCAAATAGAGCTGCATTATGACTTAGCTATATATTTTTTGTCTTAATGTGGGTAAGTGAGAATTGCTGTGTTTGCATAATCACCCAATCAAATCATTTGAACATGCCAGGTTGGGAAACTCTGAATTTGAATTTGTGGAGCCCGCTTGCCATGGAATGGCAAACTCTGTGAATGTAGGGAAGAAACTGAAGGAATATGTCTAATTCTAGAAATTCTAGTGGCATCTAGTGGCTGTGTTCTTTTGGAACTTCTTTGTTGTGATATGTTGTTTTTGTTGAGATACTAATTGATTTGAAAATCTAGCGTATTTCAGAAGAAATATGGGTAATCAAAACAACAAATTAATTTCCATGTTTTAACAGCAGGGAGTAAGATGATAGATGTCTCGCTCTACAGGAATGGTCATCTATGGCATGTTGATGACGGTGGAATCAGCTAATGCTAGCTTATTAACGTTAGCTGTTTGAAAACACAGAACTTCTGTCTCCAGCTCACTTTTCCTCGTTTGAAAAAGGGTATGCATTTGATGGCTACATAGCTGACATTATGCTTAAAGACTACAGCTATAAGTACATTGCAGCGATATGGAAATAAAGGAGCAACATTGTCCCTGTACTGCAGGATTGCTAGCCCTGGTATTGTAAAAAAAAAAACATGATTTCATTCCAACATAACCCTGTTAGGATCAAAAACATAATGCTAGGTTAGTGTGTAGTTATGTCCAACAATATTGGAAGCAGCCTAAGTTTTCAACCATCTGTCTGTTTGCTTGTTTAGCAAGGTCTCTGAAAAAGTAACAGGTTTGACTCTATGTTAGGGCCTTGTGCTTGTTAAAAAGTCCAACACTGAAAACCTGCTAGTCAGCAGTGAATGCACTTACTATTCTGCTAGGAAGGAATATCCAGAGGACAAATGATAAACAGATATAAACAACTACAGATGCTGTAGACTTCACTTGGACACTTATTCATGTTCTGGTTCTATCAAGGTCCTCTTGTTTGTATCTTCTCCATAGTATTTTCTTAACGAAGATCTGTGCCAAAAATACTGAATGTGTTACATAGCCTACTCCTTGCTGTTGATGGGCTTTTGGCCATTCTGGGCCTCTTCTTCTGTGTATGTTTCTGTTAAGGAATGGATGGCTTCAGAGGTAGAGGAAATATCCCATGTCAGATGGCTAGGATTCCTTTAGATTACATCCCCAGGAAACAGTCATTCCTCAGTCAGATACTAAAGTGAGGGCACTAGTCTATGAAGGAAATTGGGTACTGTAGACAGTATTTCTCTTTTGAGAAATATAAGAAGTTATTGATATATATCCATACTTAAAGTCTAAAGACATTTGCAATACACTAAAATGAAAAATGTTAGACCACAGAAACATGACAATGCCTTTGGGTCATTTTTCATATTCCACTATGGCCTGTGTGGCTTGGCTGCCCATGCAATTTAAGAAAAATGTCCAGTCTCTGTTAACGATATCGCTGGAGTTTCATCCTTCTTATTACACGAGCCTGCACACACACAAAGGAAGGCAAGCAAACCAACAGCATTGCTCACACTTGATATACTCAGCTCTTGCTATCCTGTTTTTCACATTTACTCCCACATAGGTCACCCTAAGGTTCCGTTTCAATCCAGTTTAAGCTCTAGCATCTCAAGACTGAGGTCATATCATCACACATTCGTTTGGAGTTTGTCCTCACCTCATTTGAGTTGCCCATGGGACTTTAATAATCTGCCACACTTCTGGGCAAATGTTTGGATAGTAATTTAACATGAGTCACAGCACTGTTATAAAATACTTCTTGTTTTTGTAGTTGTGTTAGAGGGGTCAATGATCTACTAGAGTAAAATCCAATCCAGACATTTTGAAATAGTGTGATTTACGCTTTAGCTCATACAGTTTATTTACACGATACCTATAATAATAGCTGACCTCTTCTTTTGAGCAAGAAATAAATCATCCTTATCCAATTTAATGTGTATTAAAGTAAAACATGTCAGGCTTTAAAAGAATCAAAGAAATATATCAATATATAAAACTCCCTTGCACTCTATTAAGTGTAGAAATGCCAGAAACAAGCAGAACAGAGCATCTGGTGTTGAGGTACTGAGGAGTAAAAATAGTGTCAAGTGAGCCAAAATGGTGGAAAAATTCATCCTTCTCTTGTGGCACCTCATTGTTAATCACATCCTTTGGGCAGGTTGGGCTGGAAAATAGCTGTACAAGAATGTTTTAATATTACAGGAATGCCAACTTTGACATAAAAACAATGCTAAAAGTTAAAAAACAGCATGTGATTCTATGAAATTAGGAGAGGCATAAAGCTACATTGTTGCCTGTGTAGGAGGAGCAGGGCTCTGTTTTTGACATTAGTCAGTGAGTAAGCACAAGTAACATACCTTATCTGTAAAATATCACTACAGTGTCATAATTAAAGTTGACCCCTACCAAAGATACATACCGCAATCAACTAATGGTGGTCAAACGTGGGCTGGCTTGTAATCAGTGTGGAATGGAAAGATGAATTTCTGCACAGCTGGACTTTTACAATGTCTAGCTCAGAGACAGCAACAACTGGACGGGGTTGTTGGCAAAATGTGAGAATGTGAATTTGAGTGTACAAAGTGTAATACAGATTTCATTAGCAGCATTGTAATGCCCCAAACCGATTTACACTCAATT
Organism: Perca fluviatilis; assembly: GCF_010015445.1. Lineage (NCBI taxonomy): Eukaryota > Metazoa > Chordata > Actinopteri > Perciformes > Percidae > Perca > Perca fluviatilis. The sequence goes on along the minus strand of NC_053115.1, from coordinate 9,689,338 downwards.
TAATGTGAAATCCTCTGAGAATGGAAGTATTTGGGGCCAAAGGACATCCATTAATCCATAAGCTGTGAAGTTGCAGGCTGTTGACGGAAGCCAGTTCATGAGTAAGATCAAATTTGGTAAAGACGGGTTCAAAAGGCACTGTCAAAATGCCCCTGTGCCATACTCTCTGTTTATCCCAGTGAGACTGTTCAGCAGTCAACATTAACATTGCATCTAATTAGTTACTGTTGCTCCACCTGTTAACCTTTCATTTCAGCATGGCACATATGCAGTTAACAACAATATTGGTGGCTGATTTATTATTGAAATGTATAGTCATTTTGAAACATCTGGTGTTTGATTTACGTGCTTTGTTTGCTACTGTCGATAGATTAACTAACCCTCCAGTACCAGTAGCATCTGAGCTATTGTAACCATGGCTTGCAATGACTTTGCCTCCTTCACAGACAAAATTCAGAAAATTAGACAGTCAGTGCCTCCATATCAAGTACAGGATATGTGTTGTCACAGTGTTCACGCCAAACAAATTCCAATATGACACAATTTCATACGATAAACCATAAAAACCTGGAGGACATTATACAACATCTGAAAACCTCCTCCTGTTGCCTTGATATTCTACCAACGGGTGTTTTCAAAAATGTTTTGAATTGTTTGGCTTCAGATCTTCTACAGATTGTAAACACATCTCTTCTCTCAGGTATTTTCCCACAGTCCTTAAAAACTGCAGTCATCAAGCCACTCCTAAAAAAGAACAATCTAGACTCGTCACTAATGAGCAACTATAGGCCGATATCAAACCTTCCATTTTTAAGTAAAATCATAGAAAAAGCATTTTTTTAACAACTCAACCTTTTCTTATCACTAAACAACAGTTTTGATGCATTTCAGTCAGGTTTTCAACCACACCACAGCACTGAGACGGCTCTTGTTAAAGTATTTAATGACATCCACTTAAACACAGATAGTGGCAAAATTTCAGTCTTAGTATTACTTGATCTCAGTGCTGCATTTGATACGGTCGACCATGACATATTACTAGACCGATTGGAAAACTGGGTTGGTCTTTCTGGCTCAGTACTAAAGTGGTTTGAATCCAATTCAAGAATAGGGACTACTTTGTGTCTATAGGTAATTATACATCTGAGCATACAAATATAACGTGCGGAGTTCCCCAAGGCTCAGTTAAGGGGCCTCTCCTGTTTAACATCTACATGCTTCCACTGGCTCAGATTATGGAAAATAACAAAATAAGTTACCATAGTTATGCGGATGACACACAAATTTACATAACCTTATCGCCAGGGAACTATAGCCCAATACAACAACTGAATATGTGCATTGAACAAATTAACGACTGGATGTGCCAGAACTTTCTTAAATTAAATGAAGAAAAAACTGAGGTGGTTGTTTTTGGAGCTAAAGAGGAACTATTAAAAGTCAGCGCTTAGCTTCAAACGACAATGTTAAAAACAACAGACAAAGCCAGAAATCTTGGTGTAGTCATGGACTCAATTTTAAATTTTAAAAGCCACATTAAGACAATTACAAAATCAGCCTATTACCACCTTAAAAATATATCAAGGGTTAAAGGACTTATGTCTCAGCAGGATTTGGAAAAACTTGATTTCTGTAACGGTGTCTTTACAGGTCTCCCTAAAAAATCAATCAGACAGCTGCAGCTGATTCAGAAAGCTGCTGCCCGAGTCCTCACTAAAACCAAGAAAGTGGATCACATCACTCCAGTTCTGAAGTCTCTACACTGGCTTCCAGTGCCTCAAAGAATTGATTGAACGGTTTGGGGTCAAAATACATGTCTGATCTGCTGCTACACTATGACCCACCCAGACCTCTCAGGTCGTCTGGGACAGGTCTACTTGTTGTCCCCAGAGTCAGAACTAAACAGGGGGAAGCAGCGTTCAGTTTTTATGCTCCACATATCTGGAACAAACTCCCAGAAAACTGCAGGTAAGCTGGAACTCTCAGTTCTTTTAAAGCAAGGCTGAAGACCTTTCTTTTTGATGTTGCCTTTCTTTAAATAACCTATTTTATCTGCTTTTATATGTTTAACTGTTTTAACTGCTCTTTCTTTAAATTCTTATATGTTTAACTGTTTTAACTGCTCTTTATTCACGTATTTTATCTCTCAGTTCTTTAAATTCTTATACTGCACTGTAAAATTTCTTTTAAATTTCTTCTGTCTTTTAAATAGTTTTAAATTGTTTTCTAACTGCTCTTTCATGTTTTATGTAAAGCACTTTGAATTGCCCTGTTGCTGAAATGTGCTATATAAATAAAGCTGCCTTGCCTTGCCTTTGATTTCAGATAAAGTTGTCAGAAGGAAATTCAAATTGATTTGCTTTTGAAGGCCAAAACGACAACTGTACCAACAGTATCAGCTAATGCTAGCGTATTAATGCTAGCTGGTTGAAAACTCAGATGCACTGTCTATGGAACACATTTCCACTTTTCCAGCAGCCTCGTTTAAAAAAGGGGTATGAATTTGAGGGCTACATAACTGATTACGTGCTAAAAGCTAATGCTAAGGCTAAAAGTCCACGTAGAGATATGGAAATAAAAGAACAACATTGCGTGAACTTTGTTGAGCAAGACTTCCTTCATGATTTAATTCATTTTAAATGGGACTGTATTTATAATAAATATTTCTTATTAATTGGGGAGGTTATACTTGCTTAGAAATATTTTTATGACAGTTTTAGTTATTTTACGAATAAACATGCTCCTATTCGCCAGTTCAGGGTGAAGGGCCGTGACAGCCCCTGGTTCACTTCTGAGATGGCAGGCCAATTACATAAGAGGAACCAGCTCTGACCCACCCTACTATTTATGTAAATTATGTGGGTCAGAATATTAATGCCTCTGTATATCTTTATGCAGCTATTAACATTGCATATTGTTGTACAAGCACTGTTGCCCTGGCATTTGAACATCTGCATTCTGCATTTGGCATTATTCAGTTGCACCTGTTTCACCTCAGACTAGTGTTAAATGCAGACAAAACCAAGGCCATGTTCTTTTCTATCAAAAAAAGGTGCCAGCTACTCTTCCCTGCATTATGTCTTCACAAGGTACCCCTATTGAGATTGTGACCAGCTGCAAATATTTAGGCAACACAATAGATGAAAGCCTTTCTTTCTTTCAAATTTCATATTGATCCTCTTTTAAGGAAATTTAAATTAAAATTGGGCTTCTTTTTTTAGGAACCAATCCTGTTTCTCCTTTAATGCCGGGAAACGTTGCTGCCACTTTTTTGCCTCTACTGGACTATGGGGATGTTTTGGACATAAACGCTTCGGCTCACTGTCTTCATCTGTTGGACGCAGTTTATCACGGAGCTCTGAGGTTAATTACCGGTTGTAAACCCAGCACGTACCATTGTACTCTGTATTCTTAAGCTAACTGGTCATCATCCATGTGCAGAACTTTGCACTGGTATAACTTAATTTATAAATCCATCCTGGGACTGCTGCTCCATTACTTATCCACTTACATATCACCTAAACAGTGCAGCCATACCCTACAATCCCAGGGCTTCATCAAACTCTCCATCCCCTCAGTCCGTACAGAATTTAGTAAAAAGGCCTTGTCCTACTCTGCCCCTCAACCTGGAACATGCTACAGCAAGAACTGAAGCTGTCCAGCATGATTCCTTTAGGGGATTTTAAACTAAGCTACTTTTAAGAAATCTGAAGAGAGTATCTGTGGGGGTTTGCCCTTGTATATATTCTACCACTTTGGCACTTTTGCACTTATCACTTTTTGCAGTTAACTAGTTAGCCAGGCCTGCTAATGTTACTAGCTTATATGTTAGCCTACAGCCAATAGCAGAAAAACTCTTCAATCCATTCTTTGCACTTTTGCTGTTGTGTTCATCGTTTTTGAAAGACGTGAACCTCAAAACTCTTCGTATACTCAATATTGGTCCTAGTAGATCCTAATAAATATTGTTTAAGCATGTTGAGAAACTTAAGACAGACCATGCCTAGTTACGGTTGCTTAGCTATGATTTGACAATTGCTCCTGATAGGAGGGATTTGGCGAACTGCCATTTCCCACAGTAGATTCGAAGAAATGGTGATATTTTCAGCGAACATCCGCAAAGCGTACCTCCTTTGGAGACTTTTTGATGCTAACAAGCCATCACCTGCCGTTAGCATTCCATTGACTGCCATTCATTTCACTTTGACAGCAAATAACTTTACATCTGAAGCGTTTTAAAACTCTATTTGTCCATTGTTTATTTCTAAAGAAACACGACAATGTATAAAAGGCTCCATTACCTTGTATCTCACATTATGGCCCCGTAGTAGACGTTTTTGTAAAAATAGGCTAACGATTGTGTCATAACCACCCGACTTTCTGTCGCATAGTAGAGAAATTACCGTACAGTACAGGAGAAGCTTGCAGGCAGTTTTGACGTACATCAGCTGTTTAAATTGAATTACTAATGTTAAAGGGATACGCCACCATTTGTTGAAATAGGGCTTATCACGGTCTCACCTAACTGTAGATAGGTGGGCCTACGCATTTTTTGTGCATGCATTGTGTTAGTCCGGTGCAACACCGGCAGCGCCACCGCTAGTTAGCTTAGCGTAGTGAATGGAATCCTATGTTGCCAGTTAGCATGTTGTGAGTTAAAGTGAGCCAACAAAAGACAAAAAAACAACCTAATTACTTGCACTGAGACAAAAGATGCGTTGGCCCACCTTTCTACAGCCAGGGTAGAGGGTGATAAGCCCTATTTCAACAAATGGTGGCGTATTCCTTTAACTTGCATTTTAGTTAGCAATAATTAGCCTGTGCCTGTTATCTCCTTACATATACCTACGCTCTCTGTCTCTGCAAGATTCGGAATGATTTAGATTTCTCTTGACACAGCTACCAGAAGACTTAGAACTTTCAGACAGGTTGCTCAGGTCACATCTACGTCGTCAAGCTTAGGTGACGACGTCAATCACTGGAAAAGTGCTTCTAATAGACTTCACTGCTCTCCCGTGGAAGTCTACAGCGTCGCTTTGTCCATTAATTTAACTGTCTATGGGTAAATTGCATCTGAAATGGCTTTGAATGAAAGTGCAGTTATTAGAATGATGTTTGTAGATAAGAAAAAATATTAATATTTTATTTTCTGTAATTCCCTTTCATTGGAGAAGAAGGTGACTCAGTAGCACACTAGAGTGTGTTCCCCTCTCTTTCAAATGTCGGTTTGTGTTCTGCTCTCTCCTTTGCTTGCCTGCAGTCTGTTGGACATCCTGCTGACACTATTTTAGCCCCTTTCACAAGGGTGTGCTGACCGCAGCCTGCCTTTGTAGTTTGTATACTAAATGCACAGCAGAGAGGGATCCCTTTTGGGCCCGTGGTTTCCTGAAAAAAGCCATCTGCAACTGCTCTGCTCTCTACATGGCCTGAGGAAAGAGGACAGGCACAAATGAAGTGAATTCATATACTATATAGACCTCAACAAAGAATTCATTCATTTTGTCGTCCTGCTGTGGACAGAATTACTTCGACCCATAAAATCTTTTTATGGGTTCCACTCATGGCAATTAGCATCTCTTTTTGATGTCCGAGAAAGTCCCTTCTCTCAAAATCAAGGTCCATTTAAAAAAATAAAAAAAGCTAAGGTTTATGTATGTTCAAGTTCAACTGGTAGATTTGTCTTATGTGCTTTATTGTTTGCTATTTCTTTCCATCCTTATTTCTTTCCTGCTTTCCATCTATTTAACCTAATGATCCATCCTTAGTATCTACATGATGGGGAGTCATGGCAGCTGATTATGATGGTGGGCAGTGGTGTTGGGGGAATACAATGCATGTTTAATCTCCAGGAAGCTTCAACAACAGCCCCATCTCTTTAATTATCAAATGTTTCAGTAACTCACTGCCAGGATTCTGATGGGCTGCAGGACAATAGCAAACAAGAGCGTTCCTAATCTTCACTTAAGCTACTGAGTGTGCTCTGGGAAGTTTCAGTTTGCAGATGAAATGAGAAGTGGAAAGAATGAAAGTGGGAGGAAGAGAGAATGAGAGTACAGGAGAAAGAAAATGGGAAAAACAGTGTAAATCCTAGTGCCATTTCTCTCCAGGTTGCAACAACATATATGGAAATATCTCATTTACTTACACAGAGGTTATCATGTTGCACTAAATATAAAGGTTGGCCTCTGAAAACAGTAATGCATTACGGTATATAAAATTGCATTGGTTTTATCCAGCTGTGCAACTGGCTCTAGTGGAAGCCTCAGGGAAAGGCAACAACATATTTACCAATTTATGCTTTACCATGATTTTTACTCCAGTGCGTGACCATAAACTTAATCAAATAATAATTTTAGCTTGAGATGAATCGTGGAAAAACAAAATGTAAAAGTACTCTACGTTCATCTAAGAGGATGGATTTCATGTTCATTGTGTCAAAAAAGAGTCCTACACAGAATGGTAAAAAATATCCAACTCTAGACTGCTTTCTAACAAACCCATTAATGTGGCGGTAAAGGGGCATCTGTTTGATTTACTGCCCTACATTTACATTTCATTAAACATAAACTTGTGTATTACGCATCAAAATTTTACTGCACTTAACGTAGTAATTTCTTTACACTTCACACTGTTCAGATAAATATACTTTCCAGTCAATAGATACGTATCTCTACACTGATAATGAAAGAGCAGGCAGCAATTAACTGCCTGACACTCAACAGGGCCTGGTGAACAATAAGACATTTTTCAAGTAGTCGACTTGTCTGCAGACCTCTTGCTACTCTTTATACATTTTAGTGTATAAACAACGCAGTACAGAAACTTGGACCTTGAGTTCAAAATTACAAACCCTGTCATTTTGTCGTAATCAAATTGAGAATTGCTCCAAAACCACAACAAACGAATTCAAACCCACAAAATGACTGCATGCAGTACAACTACATTATGGCCGATGCCACGGCCAAATTTCTTCAGCACTGTTGAAATCAGGGAGTATTTCAATAAAGCCAGCATATAATTGTGTCACATTAAATTGACATAAGCATAAACATGTAATCCCTTAATCTGGAGTTGGCTTTATAAAAAGACACTTTTGTCAAAAACAAAAAAAAACAACGACAACACTATTTTAATATTTCTGATTTGCTTGCCAAGTCAGGGGTGTCTGAAAGAGGCTTGTGCTGCAGCTGCTGGACACACTGCTCTTCTGCATTAGTGTCAAAATTAGACTCTAAAATGGAGTGGTACAATATCAATAAAGACCTCATGAAGTAGAGTGCAGAATTATCAATCCATAATGCTGTGATAGTTGTGATTTAAACAATAAAGTGCTGCAGTATAGACTATTGCAGCCGTTGAAAGAAAAGGCTCACCTCTATTTGCAAACTCGCTACATGAGGCCCGGTCAATTAAATGAGCAACAGATGAATCTGATTACATCATTTCCATTTCATTCGTTTAAAGCTTTTACCTGATGATTCCTTCAGTTTTTGCTTTTATCTGATAAGACAGCCACTAAGTGCTCTGCAGGGCAAAGGGCAGTTATGAGCCAGCCCAACAGCCCCCCCTAAGATTACCCAGCTTGCTGTGCTCCCCTCAGACATGCAAAAAGAGTCAGTTAAATCAGATTTAACAGATTTTTTCTGATGTTTTCTGATGTTTTCTGATGTTTTGTTGTTGTTCATTCAGAAATACTGCTCGAGTTTGGCAAGGGGAGGACAGAGCAACACTTGTGTGTCGTGACACTGGTATTGCCACAGATGCTCTAATTACAGTTTTCAAGTGTTCATTTAAGGATGTCTCCAAGAGGTTTTACTTCCAATGGAATTGCTCTGGAAAAGCTCTTTGTGTGCATCGAACAGGGTATGTTTTAAGTCTGCCTCTGTTGGAATAATTTCACTGTGATTATCATACAGAAACAATGCCAAATGTATTCAAAAATGCAGTCATTATTGCATTTAAATTTTTTTCTCTAATCATTTTACATACAGTATATCATCCTGTAATAGCACAATAGCTGTGTTATTTGTTTTTTAAAGATTATCTTTTGGGGGTTTTTCCCATTTGAAAGGGGATAGATATGAAAGGGGGAGAGAGATGGAGGATGACACGAAGCAAAGGGCAGCAGGTCGGATTCGAATCCTGCGCCGCTGCAGGACTCAGCCAACATGGGGCGAACACTCTTACTGGGTGAGCTCCGTTGTGCTTTTTTTTTTACCAGAGATCTAACATTGAAAGTATGAAAGTCAATAATTATGTTCAAACGGAAAATAGGAGAAAATGAATGCTGCTTGATGAAACCACACATCTCATTCTTGTGTTATTGTGTGTAATCAGTGAGTTTTTCCATACGGGCTCCATGTGGGGCTACAGCTGCTGACATCCGTCTCCTTTTCTTTCTCTGCCTGGTTGTTATAAAACTGCTGAAATCTACTCAGCAGTGCTCTCTGGACCTAGGGCATATGTTTTAGATGCTGAGATAAGCACCGTCCTGCACTGCATGCTTTGATGATGTTAACGATAAATGACACGTCATTCTCTTTTGCAGATTTAAAGACTAAATGAAGAGATGACAGAGGTAAAGAGGAAGGGAATCATTGTTTAATTTAAGATCAAATGTCTCTGTAAGTAGACCCACAAAGTGGACCTCAGTTAGAATCATAACAGATGTACATTATGGACTTTAATTTCACTTTAGGCTTGTCTTCCATAGTGTCACTCCATCCTGTTGGATCTTGTCAGCATGAGCTTTTAGCCGGGCAGCCATTTCCAGTGTTTTAATCAGTGTTTATAAGAGAGGCTGCCTGACCCTGATATGGGTTGAATGTGGTAGCCCAGGGGAGCAGGGACCCGGCACCCTCCCATCCTGCCCGTTGAATGAAAATCAAACGGCAGATTACATCTTCAAACACAACCATGTATCATACTACTACCCAACCAAATCTTTAGACCAGAGGAACTCTGTATATTCACCATATCCTTTCACAGGAATCATCACTCCACACCCCAACACCACCACCATCCCCACCCCGCCCTCTTGCCTCTTGGCAGGAGTGACGACACAGCCGGTGAACAAATCGTTTCCAGCTCAGGTCACATTCGGGATGTTTAATCTGAGGGAAATCCAGATGTGCGCCACAAAATCTTTTGTTTATGAGTATCAGGATTTTTTGGGGAGAATCTTGGAGATGCAATACATTTTTTCTCTTTAAGGGGAGAAGAAACTTCAGACACAAAATGTTGGGCAACTGAACAAAACAGTGCAAACCAGAGGGTGACACAGTGCTGTGTCACTGAATTGTATCATGGAGTTAACCATGCAGTGATGCCCTTAAACTTTGTTAAATGTCTATCTGAAGTGCCCTTTATCTTCTCAAACATACTATGAGGCTTTCACAGGAAGTTCTATAAAAAGGCAAAATATATTTTGTGGGGACAAACAAAAATAACCTAACATGGCTAATCAAATTTAGTTTGACGAATTTAAGTACTCAAAGAGCAAGAATGCTAATCTCTTTGCTGTGTAGTTATTCTCAGGAAGATAGTGTGTCTGGGAGTGCGTGACAGAGAGACACACACCACAATATAAATGATCCTATGGCAGTGTTTCTAGGAAAGATGTGAATGGACCTGAGATGAGCTCATAAGTGTAAAAGAGCTGAGCCATATGGTGGGTCACACTAAAACAAGGAATCATGGAAACACAGTCATCCAAGGGGGTAAAACTGGCTGTGCCACTGCAGAGAGATGTGAACGTCTATGAAAGTACACAGCACTCATAAACACTCTTGAGCACATACTGCAGTACATGTGATGTGAAAAAGGTGATTTAACTGAAGTTGAACAATAAGACGATTCTGGTACTACAGTGTAATCTCCGGGAAAGTCCTTTACGAGAGAAACTTTGGTTACCGTTGGTGACCATGTCTTCATGATATCACTTTACTCACTCTCATGCTGTAGGTTCCTGTAGGTTTGTTTAGCATCAAACTGGCAATGGATATAAAAAGATATCGCTGAACATAATCAAGGGTTTGCAAAACCGTCCAATATTGTCCCTCTTGTCTGGCGATTGGGTTGACTGGTACTGGCTTTGTCTGTGATTTTTTTAAAACATTTTTCCTAGTTTAAAGCCTTACAGGTAAAATAATGAAAGACTCGTCATCATCTCTTTGACAATATGTTTCCCTCTCTTTCCTCTGCTTTGATTCCTCTGACATGCAGGGGAAGCTCTGCAGGAAACAGAATCTGCAATTAGACCCCAAGTTTGTGCAATCCTGTCCAGACTGACATACAACACAGATTTACTGTCTAAATACTGTACTTTACTTATTTACTGTGGATCTTTATATGTATATTGAAAATGATGATTGATGACGACATTGCTTGTTTGTCTAAAACTGTTTATATATGCAACGGCCTTCTTGTCTTACACTGTTTTGGATCTTAGTATAGTTAATGTTCCACAAAGGTTGGGTTACTGCTCATATGTAAATACGATAAATAAGATCAGTTGACAAGGAAAAGAAGGAAGGATGGCAAGCAGACGGAAGGGAGGGAATGAACGTAGGAGGGTAATAGAGAAAAAATAAATTGTGCCACGACCTCAAATTTGTGCTTTGGTACAATATTTGAGTAAATTAAGTTAATTACATTCCACCGGTTCTTAGAAAAGCAATAGTGCTGGATATGTGGGATATGATAGACTGCAGCATCAGTTTGGGACTGGCTCCAAATAAGTGATACTCAAATGCTGCCTGCTGCACCAACATCTGAGGAAAGAATACCAATGGGCGACATTTGCTGCATCAAGACCTTTCAGGACCAACAAACAGCCGAGGGAGCAAATATCATTCAATATCTATGTGTGTTTTTGATACTGATGTGTTCAAAAATAATAGTGTAGAACAGGTCAGGCAGTAATTTTTAAAAATGCATCAACAGATTTACACACGATAGCTTCTTGCTAATGTTTAGGTTTTATGTTTACTTATTTAAGAAGGGACAATGCACATTAATAGACATGAGCACTTGAGTCCAACATGTAAATGTGCCAGATTTAGCCATACAGGCTAATTTGCATCTGCAGTCCCTTTCATTAGCCGTTTAGGACTAGTGCTATCATTGCCCCCCACGTAATTAACTCAGTTGCTAGCAGGCTTTGACTTTGAATAGAATGCAACCACAAAATAATCCTAGCTGCTAGAATAATAAAACGCATAGTACTCAGTGTTATTTTCTGTGCGTAACAATTTTCATTGGATTGGAAATGTGTTCACTTGCATTAGCTGTTGAATGAAGAAGCTGAAGGAGATGGGTATGGTAACACAATGTGAAGCAACAAGAATAACATGTGAGCTAACTGCATTGTGCTCAGATGAAAGTTTTTCTGCAATTTATAACAGCTGAGAGGGTAGGTGAGAGAGAGAGAGGAATAGAGAGAGATAGAGAGTGACAGACACACAGTTACAGACTACTTAGTGTCTTAAAGAAAACAGACAGTGGAGACAGGGGAAGAAAAAAAGCAATATCTGAACGAGTACGAAAAATATGGACTTGGTTTGCAAAGGCCTTTAGACAACTCTGTAATTGTTTTTTTTACCCTAACAACAATCATTATTGAACTTTCTTACGTTGCCTAAACTTAAACCAATCATGTAGAGTTGGCAAATAAAAAAACCAAACCACTTACATGAATCATTTTTGTAACAGTCATATGGCTACAAACAACTTTGTCACGCTGGGGAATGCAAGAAGTAAGGGAAGGATCCAAACACAGATGAAACAGGCAGACTTGTGCAGTTCAATGATTTGTTGCATGAATAATTTTACAGGCAGGTGTTCTTGTTCAGCTGTAGGCAAGAAAGCAGGTTCTGGTAGTGGTTGACAGAGAGGCAGATTCAGATTAAGTTCCAGGTTCAGGAGCAGAGTCAGAGTAAGGTTCAGGTTGTTTGAAACCCAGAGTAGGCTACAATGTACGTGGCACCTAGGATGAACTGGCGAAGGAACAAAGGAAGTGGGCTGGTAGTGAATTGTCTTTTTTTTTTTTTTTTAATGGATTAAACAACCAAAATGTAATGGATTTATTTAGTGGGTTTTGGAGGTGCTGGTAGGCGGATTTTATTACCTTATTACCCCCGGCTCTTCTCACAGGATTTTGGTTTGGCACTGTCTAATAGTATGTTCCTGAAAGGATATATGAAAATGAGCTTGCATGCACTGTAAATGAGCACACAGAAACACACTGTGGACAACTAACCTCTAGCCCTGTTGCCAATAATGCTGTGGTTTCCGCAGCAGTGCTCAGTGTTATCAATTAGTACATGGGAAATTATGGAATAGACTAAATAGTCTAGTTCAGTTTGATATACATTTGTTCTCTTTTCCTGTTTCCCTTTGATTTGATATGTCTGGTCAATGGCCTCATGGCCGGGAGGATGATCAGACCACATCCACATATTAACTCTGCATCTGCCCTCATTTATCAGCCAGTAAAGCCCCTCCCCCCATGCAATCTTTAAGGGATCTTACACACATTACACATCTGCAGCACCGGAAACAATTTGTTACTTTTATTTAAGGTTACATTCTGACATTAAACACAGGACAAGAAACCAGAACTTACAAAACAGACAGGCTTGGAACGAGTTTGGTTGAAACTCAACCAATCACATTGACAGGAAGATGAAAGGCAAGTGTTTGAGGGGCTGGTGAAATCCTGACAGTCTCGTTTGTTATCGCCTGGTACCAATCAAACTGTCCATGATTTAAACTCTAACTCCATTTTTGCAAACCCAAGATGGTTTGTTTGTGATATGTGTGGCATTCCATAGAGCTTCATGTGTTTACAACCTCAAAATGGTTATGGGCAGCTTTTCTGTCATTATCAAACCCTCCGCAAATCATTGAATTCCAGACATTTCACAGAAAGCTCAACTGCCTTCACAAAAACATCAATACACATGTAAATCAGGGACTGGTCAGCCTGCATGCGTTAATGCATATGTTTGCAAATATTACCAAAACCGCAACCCTTTAAAAAGCAATTTGTTATTTGTGTCTTGACTGATTTACAAGGAAATAGAACAAGAAAATATTTCCAGGCTACAAAGAAATACAACCTTTCAGTTTGAGGATGTTTATTAATTTCAACAATTGACCTCAAGGGATAGAGTTTGTCCTGAACTCCAGCATGTTCCCCCTACTTCAGGACGGCTTTATCTAGTTTTGTAATTAAGAAGTTTTAATTAGGCTTATCCTTTCATGTTGGGAGAAGCGTGACCACAGTTGTGCATCTCTCTGTGAGAGCGCAGAGGAGACAGGGATTTAAACTGTGCCAGAATAGCTGCGGTCCACCAACCACAAACCGCCGATGCATTTTATCTGTCTGTGACACTCAGCAAGAACATCCTCGATGAGGTCAAAAGACCAAGCTGAGCAAGGGCACATCTTGAATCTTTTCTTTGCCATCATGTGTCAATACAACAGCACTTCTTTTCTTTTTTTCAGGAATCAAGTTCGCTGACTTCAACGTTGTTGGTGGGCCATGTGAACAAACCTGAATATTAGTGAGTCGGAGAGTGTGGAAAAGCACAAGAAGCCCTGTGACTGGCAGAGATAAATTAACCAGGCTTATTCGAATAGACGGATGGGTTATGTGTAACGCTATGACGACCTGGGCCTGTGGAGGATGTGTTACGAATTCTTCCTTCCTGCTGCATTGTGTTCGAGCAGTTTTAATCAGTAGAATCATGACTTTCACTACCATAGGTGGAGGTATGTGACTAACGCCTGAAAGGAAGTTAAAGTTCAGGCATAAAGGCGTTTGAGAGCCTGTGCATTGGCCATTGTTAAGTGTGGCAAGGGTCACCAAAAAGAGGGGAATTTGAATGAAAGAACCGAAAACGCCACATTGGGAATTGCACCCTAGGAAATACTATGTGAACATTGATTAATTGGAGAAAATTGGGAGAAAGGCACACCGATCCCTTACTGAGGAGGCAGAGGCGTGTTTCAAAGTATACCAAGTGTTTTTATTTCTAATAAATAAATCAAAACAGGCAGGGGTTTTAACTGCTGAAAGAAAATAAGGTTAATATACAAATAACTTCATAAAATGGTGAGGTGGGTAAATATATTTTTATAATAATTTAATGTTTAAAAAAAAACTTGATATAAATGTTCAAACATGTCTAATATAATAAGGTTCAGCCCAAAGTAACCTGTAACAAACCAAGCATAGGCCACTTGTGGGGAGGCAGACTACACTGAGTGTTCAGAGGTGCCACCGCTACTCACCTTAGGTGTAACACAGCAAATCTCACAGCATTCCTCACAGCAAAATGGTGCGGTCTATATTGTAGGAAATGGGACAAAACTAAGGGAAAAGCTAATAGGAAATGGGACAAAATAAGAAACCAGGCAAAACACATTAGCACAATTAGGGCAAAATTAAGCTAAAGTTATGGCAGAACAGTAGTAGTCTAAATGGCAGGAGGAACCACCTCTGAGATGCGACATTAAGGGAACAAAATCACCTTCCCAAGGCAGGAGGGGCAACAAGGGCTTCCTGACAGCGCTGGGACAACAAACACTAGCCACAGCAGGGACAGGTCAGGAAGCAGAGACAGGACAAAGGAGCACAGGTGCCTTATGTCGTCTAGCCCCGATTAGGGGGTAGGCCATGGGAGGGGTCAGGCCAAGGCTTTCAGCACCACTACACATTTACCTGTACTAAGGGGAGCATTCCCCACTACATAAGGAAAAACTATATATTTTTACTGTGTTTGACATTTATGTAAGCTACAGGTAACAGACATACAAGTACAGTAAGACAACTGGGCTCAGTGTGTGTGCTTGTTGATACAGATATTTACTGTTTCCTTCACCAGGTTGTGCTACAGCAGAAAGATGGTAATGATTTGACATCCCTGACCATGGTGACCATACACCACCATTCATTAGAGCAATAAATAATCACTCAAGGGGACATTGAGACGCAGCTCTATCATCTGTATCTATAAACTGCAGCACCAAATAAACATACAAGGAAACAGATACTTGCTTTCAAAATATCATGAATATGGATGTGACCACAGAAATTCACGGGAAAATTCAAGTCTACTGTAACATAAGTTAAGTGTAATATATGCAATATGTTTGTCACTGGAGTTTCAGTACTGGGATTGACAGCAGTTTCATTCATGCACATCTTTGAAACTTCAACTATTCAGAGGGATGAGGATTTCTGAAATTCTGAACTACTTACAGCTATATTCACGAGTGCTGTTCAACCTTTTTCAATAAACATGTAGCTTGCTGCACACCACTACCTTAGTTCATCTCAGTGATATCCATTTCTAAAGAGTGTGAAACTTTATTCTCCAGGTCTGTTGACAACTTGTCAGACAAATTCCTTGAGGAAGATAAGAAATGGGAAAGCAAAGACAGATCTAGAAAGTGTGAGCAGAGAGAGTAGGTTTATTTACAGCTCAGCTGGAGGAGGGATGATCTCACAGACCAGCTGTATCTTGTAGGGAGCGTTAGAACAGGAGTAAAAAGGAGGAGGAAGGGGAAAAAGAGAGGAGTCAGATCAGAGATCATCTCTCATTCCCCAGACTCAGCTTCAAAGTCCTGCAAACACAGCAGGGAGGTAAAGCCACAAATGTGGCCTCCAAACTCAAACAGAGATGCACAACATCTTTTTTGTATGCATCTGCATAGCTACAGAAAAAGAGAGTTCTGTTGACTCTGTGAAATGAGCCATCTGGGTTAGGATGTGGAGGAGAGGAGCGAGGGATGAGAAGAAAGTTGCTACTTGAGAGATTGTTTGTTGTTGTGTTATTAAGTCACAGACAATCAAACAAATTTTCCTGCTCCTCTAAATCTGCGTGATGACAGGTGTCACCTCGCGGCTCAGGTCTAACTGAGCTCTTTTTCATCGAGGGGCTTTCGAAGCAGACAGTGCTGTTTGTACAAGGAGAGAAGTGACGACAAGAGTTTGTGGCTGGTGAAGGTGTTAGCCTTATTACAGTTCAGATTACAAGTTAACGACTGTACGGCTGGGGCGGGTACAGGATGGCTCATCGGAGAAGGAACATGACAAAACAAATAATGCACCAGCAATGTGACACCTTGTACACATACAACATTTTTGTGATATAATGCTTAGTAAAATTGAGTATATCTTGCTCAAGAAGTGACTCCACGGACCCTAGTGATTGGCACTACTTTTTTCTCAACAAAACCTGACAGAAAAAAAAACACCACAGGTTTTCAAAACTGGCAAGGAAGCACTGCAAACCTCTTATTTCTAATGAACAGTCCTCCTCCTTTCTCAGCTCCTGTGTAATATTCCCACAGTGCATTGTTGTTATTTCGCATTCCACAAAGGTATTGTCCCATTTTTGTGCCGAGGTATATACCAGAGGTTTCCCAGTAAGTGGTGTAATGAGCAGGGGTTGACAGGGGTTGACAGAGAAGAATTAGTGCCCGCAGAGTCCCTCAGCTGGGGGCAGATGAGGGCCAAAGCCAAGGCCTTTGTCTCCACCAGCAGGTCCCAGTCACCAAGCACTAAAGAGAGGTTGTAAGTCCCAAGCATTTGGCTGTACACTCTGGGCTGCAGCGACGGTACAATTGTATTGCAGATTTATTCCTGTTCTGTTCACAAAACCTGGTTTCAAATCCTTAGCTTAGCCTCGTCCAAAATCTGGATCTCACCACTAAACACTTCCTTCTGAAACCAAGTGTGGAGTGGGAGCAAAACAGTTACGCTAAACTCAACCCTTTGCACAAACACACTGGGTAGGGACCACAAAGATGTGGAGCGTTTTGTCAGGTTATTTCAAATCTGCTACTCCTATTAAATTACTGATGGAGAAAGCAGGGTTTCAAACTGGATTTAAAAGTGGCTCTTTTAGATATTCCAACACACACTTGTGTGAACTTATAGCGTAACTACTGACTCATTCCTCCCAGATCCAAATTTCCACCCACAAAGATGAAAGATAGTTTCTCTCAACAGCTTCGCTCCCAGGGTGGGAGGCTAAACGAGAACCTGGTGGCGTGGCAGAGGACCAGAGATGCAGATGAAAAGCTCTGTAGGCTGATAAGGAAGCTAGGCAGACTGGATGATGAGAAACAAGAAACATAGCCTGTAATGGGGAATTTGTGATTTACCGGGTCTGCCTGCATACTACTGGCTGTGGTTGGCTTCAGTGACAAGACAAAGCCACCTAGAGAGAGAGAACGAGAGACAGAATAAGAGCAACGGGATGTGTCGCTAAGTTAGGGCATGATTAGTCTATCTCCATTAGTCCATATCCACGACATTCCACTTCCGGGATTGCTCTGGTGCCGCAGGAAATTCCGCCTGATGCATGTCTTTTAGCCGATGTCCTTGCGCTTTCTTTGCGTTGGAATTTTAAACTCTGGTCAATTTATGAGGACTATGGTTAACTGCTCCTCAGATCTCTGCAGGGTAAATTGAGACAGCTAGCTAGACTATCTGTCCAATCTGAGTTTTTCTCCCTAAAACAGCTCTTGAACGTACACGTTCCACCAAAAGAAGCTCCTTCCCGAGGCTATTTTGAAGCGGCTCCGTGCAGAGCTAAGCGCCGCCCATGACGATTGTGATTGGTTTAAAGAAATGCCAATAAACCAGAGCAAGTTTTTCTTCTATCCCAGAATGCTGTGTGGACTAGCCAGACCCTCCTCCGCAGCACCGTTGAGGTAGGTCTGGCAATACGAGACTAGAGCATGATAGAGCAATAGAGACTGACCACAAGCAAGTTTTAGAGATATCGCTACTCGATGTTGAATGTCATATCATTGGAGAAGTTTGATTATTTTGTTCAAAATTAGCTTTAGAAAATACGACAGGGATTGCAACTTTTGCACACAATGTCTTTGTAACCATAACCTTAAAAAAAATAGTTAGATTTTCGCTTTCTTTGGGTATCTTATCATTATATATTTCTCATTTTACTAAAAATTTCTTTATTTAAACAAGAAGATCGATGCCACTCTCTTATCTGTCTGTTTACTGTAATATGGAGCTGTAGGCAGCATCCTGTTAGCTGAACTTAGCTAGCTTACTGGCAAGCTCACGGTGAATACAAGACTCAGAAAGTTATTGCACCCAGCCAAGAAATAGTTCAATACACAACCCCCGTTAAACCACAACCTGTTGTTTTTACACTTAGGTTTTTGTATGAATTAAAACAAACAAGAAGTAACATGCTAATTAGTGTGCCTTGGAGGTGCTGGTAGGCTAGCATTTCCCCCCTGCTTCCAGTCTTGAGAGTGGTATCAATTTTCTCATCTAACTCTCGGCAAGAAAGCCAATAAGCGTATTTGCCAACAACTTTTCCTGTAAAATCAACTGTGAATGGGACAAAAAAATATTGATTTCATTTCCTTTCATCCTTTCTAACAATAATTTCTAAAAAACTTTGGAGTAGCTGGTGACTACTGAGAGACACAGGCCAGGCCTACTGAACAGATTGGAGGTTTAGACAGATCTGTCACACCTTCAAAGAGCTTTTCAGCACAGTCGTCTTTTTATACTTTTCAATACCTTATGGCTAAAAACAAGAGCCAAGTGTTCACACCATATGCCTGATAAAAAAAGAGCAAAGACAAACGTACAGGTGTCATATAATGAGAGCCAGAAGAAATGAGAGCACATGTGTGCTTAAAAGTCATCTAGGGAAGTGAAAAGTAGCCAGGCAGCAGTTTTGTTCCTAGATACCACAACACAGAAATATTAAAGTGCCCATATTATGAAAAAAACACTTTTTCTGGTATTTGGGGTGTTCTTTTGTGTCTCTGGTGCTTCCACACACGTACAAACTTTGAAAAAAATCCATCCATGCTGTTTTGAGTGAGATACGGTTTCTGAATGTGTCCTGCCTTCAGTCTCCTAGTGAGCTGTTCAAAATTGGCTCGGACTGTGACGTCACAATCCGAAACGAGCTGGCTAACCGCAACCGTTAGCTCGTAGCATTAGCGTTAGCATGCTAACGCTAATGCTAACACTAGCATGGTACCTCTTTCTCAATAGCAAAGCACTGCTACAACACACACAAGTTCACCATAATATACAAAAGAACTACTTACATGTGCTCCCTCATTTAGAAGTCTCCCAGCTAATCCTGACTTGTAAGTGACTGAAGTTGGAGAAGTCTTTTACTTCTATGGAGCTAGCTAGCTGACATGCTCTACATCTGAGCTACTGAGCATGTGCGAGTGCAATCAAAGATAGTACAGAAGAAGAAGATGAAAAGATGTCTCACTCTGTAGCTAAAACAGAAACCAGGTGAAAAGAGGATCTACAGCAGTGAGAGAGAGCTGTGCGGTACAACAAAAATATGGTGTTTTTTGAAAATTAAACCATGTAAACCTATTCTGGTACAACCTTAAAATACAATTATGAACCTGAAAACGAGTATAATATGGGCGCTTTAAGCTAAAAGTAACACAGATGCAGGGGAAGAGGAGGAGGAGGAGGAGAAAGAGGGAACAAATGAGGGGAAAAAGGAAAAGAGCAAAATAATAACTGCAAATTCATCAGTTTACTCTGAATCACTCTGATCAGTTTACTCTGTCTTCAATCTCTGTACACACACACATGTACACACACACATATGCACGCACGCAACACACACACACACAAACTCCCACTCACCCCCTACGGTTTGTGCTCCTGGCCCCATTCTACCAAACTGATAGCTTTAACATCCAGGGAATGTACCTTCATCAAAACACTCTCTCATCTAATTAACAGCCTGAACGCCAGATAAAAGGGAAAGGATGAGATGGTTTCTGTTTCACCCTCTAATTCCTCTTCTCTGCCCTGCCTTTACTGCCAGGTTTTTGGAAGACGAAAAGACATGAAAAGTGAACAGAAATGATGGTGCTGCAAATGGCTGTGTGGTTTGAGGGATCAGATATCATGAGATGGAGCAAGAGCTATAAATGGAGTGAAAGTGACAAGACTTTCTTGCACCATTGAATGTTGTGCCTGGAGTAAATGGGTTTACACTATGGTAACCAGTAACGACACAGACCTTATCTCTGGAAATGTGAGGAGATGATATTGTCATTAAGAAGAGTTTACATTCTTTGGGAAGAGGAACTGGGTCTCCAGATCGATGATAATGTTTGGGAGGAGAGTCTCAGTAGATTCCAATATTGTTCAATCAATATCAGACATCACTTAATCCAGTTTAAGGTCATGCATAGACTCCATTACTCAAAGACTAAACTACACAGAATATAGTATTAGATTATATATAGTATTAGTATAGTATAGAGTATTCCAGTGGTTTTCTGAAATGTACAATTGTGTGTTTAAGCCTGAGCCAGAGGTGGCACTGTTTGGCTACTCCCTGTCTCTATCGACTCATAGCTCCTCCGTACAGCACACCATTATGTATGGTATGTTAATTGCAAAGAGACTAATTTTAAGGCTCTGGAGGTCCAAAGCAGTGCCACTCTTCAAGACGATTTGGCAGCCATTCTTAGACCATCTTGCTCAATTTGATGGAGACCTTGACCAGTTGTGAGATTCACAATATGCCACTCGCCTCTTCCTCGATAAACTCAGTTTTTATTTTTATTGCAGAGTATCGGTGATGTAACAGTACATTTCATTGTTTATACGCCCAAGATTTTTTGTTTTTATTTACTTCCTTTTTATTTACTCCTTTTCTCTTCATATTGGCATGTTATTCTACTCATAATCTTTGCCCTTTTGTATTATACTACTTTGAAAACACTTAATAAACATATTGAACAAAAAAAAATAAAAAAAAATAAAGAAGAGTTTACATTCTAATATTACAGACCTATTGGATTTTGGTATTTTTAAAGGCTAATTCTATAATTGATTATAGTTCGTTATAATTATATTAGATTTTCAAGCTAAAATCTAAATACACTAAAGAAATTAAAGGAATTTAGTATCCTCCACCCAAATTAGGCAACAGCCCATATTGTAGGGAGATAAAAATGTATAGAAAATATATTTTAACTGTTAAAATAATTAATAAAGTGGGAAATAAAATACTAGAGACAGATTTTGTTTGGTGGCTTGTAAAAAAACTTCTCAGGAGGAATTTGGACTTATGGCCTCAGTATTTCAAGAATCCTGTCTATAGCCCTGCCTGCAGGCATAGGCAATTGGCATGATATATAAGAAATGCTGCTAGACATTGGTCAACTTTAATAACATTTCAGAAAAGAAATATCTTTTTTATGGCAGGTGATCTCTCCCCTCATAATAATGAAAAGTACAGTCAGTAATTGCCAAATATATTCTATCCAACTGAGAGTCATAATGCAGTCAAGATAAATCTGATCAATCATTATTGATGTTTTTGTTCATGTTTTTTTGTAACCTAATGGTGAAAAGCTATTGGGAGACTAAGACCATCTTGAGGAGGATGTGAATGTACTCTGCTTCTGTGCAGCTGTTACTGTAAGCAACAAACTCTTGAAGGACAGTGTTTTTACTTTGTTGCTCTTAGATATAAAACCTATATATAAATTATACCGATATATACATTTGGTGCCTAAACATTTGGGGTTAAATCCAGAATCTGGAGCTCTGCTAGTGCTCAAGAGCAACTTATTTCTTTGTGTGTGTGTGTGTGTGTGTGTGTGTTTGTGTGTGTGTGTGTGTGTGTGTGTGTGTGTGTGTGTGTGTGTGTGTGTGTGTGTGTGTGTGTGTGTGTGTGTGTGTGTGTGTGTGTGTGTGTGTGTGTGTGTGTGTGTGATGGGGGATGCTGAGTTAGCATGGAGTGGCTTATTTGACTACTGTCAGTCTGGTGGGAGCATTCAAATACTCAAGGCCAAACTGCTCTAATAGCCGGTTGTGATAACCCCTGGTGACCCTGGTGTCTGACATTATCACTGCCAGACAGAGGTCAGTAGGACAGTTGTAGGGTCAGCTAGGGGGGCGCACAAGGGTGATTCATCCGAATATACAAAGGCGGGATGAATGTGTGCGTGTGTAGAAAAAGATGGAGTCCGAGTGCATTTGTACAGTCAAAATGCCCAAGTGTTGGAAAGTTTCATCAATGTATGTTAGCTGCCTCCGTCATTTGTCTTTCTTAAGTGTGGATATTTGGTAATATCTACAATATTCTTTAGAAAAACCACAAGTTTCAATACGAAAACTGTATTTATATGAAATTTTCCATAATAAAGTAAAGAGAACTACCTCTATCTGAAGGCCTGAGTCACACCCCAAATAGAAAATAATATTTAAAACAAATAACCCACATGTAGAGCAGTAGCTTCAATAATGACATGAGCCAGCTGCCATAAGTGCAGTGACGTCACACTGATGCTGTTCTTGTATCAGAATCTGTAACAGTGGCAATAACATAACACAGTTGTAAACTCCCGAATTTATACGTCACGGCACTTAAGTGCCAGAGAGTGTTTGCAGGTCCACTACGTCAGCAGGGTGAAGTATGCTTTCAGAACGGAGGATTCCCTCTGTGAGCCCTGTTAGTCTGGGAAGTGTCACTGCAAGTTTATGGCCCTCTTTGTACAGAACTGTTTGTGTGTTCGGTGCACGCAGAGACAGACGCACAGAGGGTTTGACAAATGAACGCAATACAAGGTGATTACAAAAAATGATGCCGACAATATGCGTACACAATCATGCAATCATACACTCACACTCTTACATGTACAAATCTCTGTTTAATCTGTGAGATAAACACACTATTTTAGAGGAAGGATTGTATCTTTAACAGGAAAATACTGTATGAGAAAAAGAAAAGGAAAAAGCGATCCAGAGATTTTCTGTGTGATTTACTATTTTTTCTGCACAGCAAGCGAAGCAGTGGAGTATCCTCTGGGGTCGCTCCCTGGAGAAATCCCCACCAGACTGTGGAGAGGTTGGTCAACAGGGGTCACAGAGCATGCTCAGTGCCATTTTCCCACAGAACTGGCGTGGTTTATGTCCTTAGTTCTGCTGTTTGACCCTCTTTTACATACTGTCATGCTGCTATAGGGATCTGTCACTTCCTTGAGACTGCTGGTCTGCTCTGCCCCTCAGTCTCAGCTAAGGCACCAACCAGCTCAGCTTTTTTTAGTAAAATGATAAATATATAATGATAAGATACCCAAAGAATACTATTTAAAAAAAAGAAATCAAGATAGGTTATGAATTAGAACATGCAGTATCTCTCTATTTTTAGAGACAGGACTTTACCCTTTCTACTTTGTCTAGCCCCCTCCCACCCCGGTCTTATGGCTCCAAGGCTCCTTCCAGGATGCATTTCCCAGTCAGACTTCATGAGGAAGTCCACGTCCAAGCTCATAGGCGTTTTGCACAACCCATCCGGCTACTAGAGGTATGAGACAGCCCCTGTTCTGTCCTGTTAATCACCAGCCCACCACCCCCTGCATTGTCCAGGACAGGGTAGGATGTAGGGGTGTGTAGGGAGCTCACACACACCCCCTTTCACAATCTTTATTCATCCCTTCGCTGTAAGACGTCAGATCCTGGACACACACATGCTTACTCACACTTACCCTCAGAGGATGCGATACGGAGCAGCGAAGAATTCGTGGAAGGAACACAGATTTGCACACGCACACAACCACGCACACGCACACACACACACACAGAAAATCAGTCACACACAACCGTTGATCTGGCTCCCCCCACCCAGTGTGCGTGCCTCATGCAGGTGTACGTCCTCACTTATTACGTTTTATTGCTCAAGAAAACATTCTATGAATCAAATCTTTTTGGCGGTAGTAAACAGAGGCAGGAAACACTGTTTGTTCTTTTCTGTGTTTGTACATGAAGTTTTTAATATTTCCCAACTAAAAGAGATCAGTCACGATTTATGGTCAAAACTACTCCCCTTCCTTTTCCAGTTATCTTCAACTCCTTTAACACAAGTCAGTCTTCCTGGAAAGAAATAGGTAGACCAGAGAGACTGTTCTGCTGGTGTCTCAGGTGATAAAACAGGCTCATAATAATGATAAACTTAGCAGTAATTGTGGACTTACTTGGTGGTCTCCTGGCTGGTGCCTCATGTATTTCTTACAGGGCCTGTGGGCCTCTGACAGTCTATATACAACTATGATGATAATTCCACTTTTATTTTTTATTTTTAATCCAATGAGAGAAAAAGAGAGACCAAGAGGTCAACTGGCTATTGATCGTCTTTTTCCTCTTCTCCCTGTGGTAAATTGTTGCTCAGAGTTATTAAACACATAGAATGAAATACCACACATTATGTATTCAAGGCCATTTGTCATTGAGATACAGCCTCATGGATTGTGTTGTTTACAACACTGGTTTCACAAATCACGGATGATTGAAGATGTTCTCAGTGGCTGGAGGGACAGGAAAGAAAGGGAAGATTAATGAGGAATGTCAGGCAACTGCACTGTCTTACCTCAAACCTTTTGGATTCATCTATTGCCCCTTGAGGACTCAAACCTGCTTCTTTCTTGGGGATTAAAATTGAGTTGATTCATTTTTGGTCCATACTATAAAAGATAGAGCGTAATTATACACACATCACATGTACTGTAGGTGAAAGGCTTTAGAGCACGCACACACACACACACACACACACACACACACACACACACACACACACACACACAATGTTGTTAATTTTATGTTTGTAGCAAGTGACAAACAAATGCCTACTTAGACACCCAGCAGACAGAGACTAATTTTAATATTTACCCTCCTACCTTTTTTGGTCAACATCAACTTACAGTGGGTCCAGGAGTTGGTGGAGAACAAAACCAAGGTAAAAGGAGAATAAATATTGTACTTTATAGGTACATTCATTAGGTATCCAGAAATATGACTAAATGCATACTGATGTTGTTCAGTCTGCTGCATGCAGCACAGAGCAGCAACTGTTTGCTGTCATGTTTGCCATATCAACTGTGTTTCAAAGCTTGTTGCACTGCCCCCAAGTGGTCAAAAGAAGACTGTAAAAAAAGACAAGAAAAAGTAAAACATATTTGGAAAACTTAAAAGTTGTAGGCTGAGGCCACGGCTTACATCTTACAATACAAAATCACTTTGGCATCACTGGACCTTTCCAGCTGTGGCAGTATACCTAGAGGTAGGGATGGAGCCTGGATTTCTATAATGACCACCTTGCATGCCCACTTCAAAGTTTCCTCTGGTCAGCTGCTCCACACAAGTTGACTGCAGCCAACAGGAAGTTTACAGCCACCACAGTCAACTCAAAGTGTGTCTGCCTTTGTTCGAGAGGCCAAACAGCTTTTGTTCTACTGCAACAAAGAAGAAGTCCAAAAACAGAGAGCACGGAGAGAGTCTCAGGACTGTCTGGTGCCACTATAGCTCTGAGTACCATGCAAAAAGCAAGTCTTGTAAGCTAGTTTTCCACAGCTCAGGCATGCTAACAATAATCAGGCCACACAAAAAGCTATTGTTTGTGGAAATGTTCATTCCAAATAGTACATTTCATTATTTCTACTTTGTTTTCTGCTACAGGCCAGTGGCGAGGTCAAAACCCAGATGTATATCTGATTTGTGTTTTTCTTGGCTGACTGCAGGCTTATTAGCATGCTGTGTGGATCTCCTTGCAATTCCCCCTGCAGTGGAGATCGACTGTGTGTGGTGTGTGTGTGTGTGTGTGTGTGTGTGTGTGTGTGTGTGTGTGTGTGTGTGTGTGTGTGTGTGTGTGTGTGTGTGTGTGTGTGTGTGTGTGTGTGCGTGTGCGTGTGCGTGCGCGTGCCCTGCCATGCCCTGCAAAAGCAATTCAGTTTGTGTACATTAGATACATCAGATAATGTCGCGGCTCAATTACATATGCCAAAGCTACACATTTGGGACTGAATTAAGTCAGTTAATTTCAACAATGGCCTTATATTTTGGTGACTCTATGTGCAGTGTACATCGTAACACGACCTCATTGTATTGTATAGTGCTCTCTAATGGAAGCTGTAGTTCAACACAAATCTCTGTAACGATTAGCTTGTGCATTTCCTACATGGTTATTACAGAGAAGCTGCTTTTAAAAGAGGAAAATAATCGTGAAAAGGGGCCATGAGAAAACACTTAACTTGTGCTAGCTCAGCATTTCTTTGCTGATGACTCTGTGTCCAGACCCTGCAGCCTTTAACTCTTAAGTCTTTAACTTCCCGATGCGATATATGAATTGGTACTTTGATGTTGTGATGCATAAAGGGCTATGCAAAAACACATCATGTGGCGGTCAGGCAGTAACTCAACTTGAAAGCAAGCCATGTGTTGTTTGTCTATAAGCGTGTTTGTCGGACAGGCATGCAGTGAATAGGGGTGTGAGTCATGTAGTAAACACTGAATCGGCCCACGTAGGGTCTCCCATCTTTTCTGTGTCCTTGCTGGAAGACTTTTTATATCACTCACAAAATCATCCGTCAGTCTCACAGGCCTTACAAAACCTTTTTAAGGTTCGTCAGGTTTGTGTTTGGAGGTGCACAGAGCTCCCTTCAAAAGAGCAAACTAAGTGTGCTCAACTCCTCTGATAAAAGTTATCCACTCATCTCCAGTACAACGAGGTAAAATCACTTGAAAGTGTATTGCTTATTCAATAAGTCAATGTTGTGTGTATTATTTGAAATACACAGTTAAAAAAAATCTGAAATGTGGAAAAAAGCATTTCTCACATGTGGATGCACACTTTCTAACCCCTGCCCCAAAGGATCTATTCAACCAACAGCATTCATGAAAGAAAAAAGCAGCTTGAATTCAACCTCATTGAGTAGATCTCTTAACCTGTTTCATCCGAGCAACAGTAGAGGGCGTTTCACCTCCACATTACTGACCCTGAGCCAGCATGCTACTGCGTTACATCAGCTCACTCTCTGCTAGACTCAATCAATACCATGAACAAAGAAGCTTCAGATCATAATCTCCTCCTGACCCTGACTATGACAAATAATACACCAACATCCACACACAAATTCCTATGGTGACACATTGATCCGTCTCTCTCTGACAGAGTCCTTGGCCTCAGATGTTGAATGTGTGACACCCAGGCATGAAACCCACTGCTTTATAATGGAGAATGAAGGCGTAAAACGGCGGATTGCTCTCATTTTAGAGCATCAGTCACAATCGAGCCTGTGAGTTACAGCTCGGGAGGTGATGGTAGGTCTGCCACAGAAAGTGGTCTGTTGACTCTGCGAACTGTCTGTTCTCACAGCTACAGGACAGTGATGATGTTAGGCAGGGAGAGTGTGAGGTCTTAAACTGGCCACAAGATGACACTGTGGGACACGCACAGTACGTGATTGTTGTGTTGCTGACATGCAAACATCAAATAGATAAAAAGTAGCTTTTTTCTACAATTTCATGGGTTTCTAGCAAGAGAAAACAGCTGCATTTACTATGAATGTCATAAAACTAACTGGCATATATTGCAGTATAATTACTTCATGTAAGGCAATACAAATGCATTTTACAAAACTCAAAATTTAGCATGTAGGCTATATCCTTCACAGTGATGCCACGTAACGCGTTACTTGTAACGCGCTACTCTAGTCTGACCACTTTTTTCAGTAACAAGTAATCTAACGCGTTACTATTTCCAAACCAGTAATCAGATTAAAGTTACTTATCCAAGTCACTGTGCGTTACTGTTTTTGTAATTTTCCTTAGTAAAAATATATATTTTAGCTTTTCTTCTTGCGTCTTTTTTATCATATATTTCAGTAATGTTCTGAAATATTATTATTAATGTATTTTTATTAAAGGAACATGCCACCGTTTTTTGAAATAGGGTTATTCAGACGGTGAATAAATGTAGATAGGTGGGCAAACGCATTTTTGTGTCAGTGCATGCATTGTCTTAGTCCAGCAGCGCCGCCACTAGGTTACAGTAGCTTAGCATAGTCAATGGAATCCTTTGCTGCCGTTAGCATACAACAACAGCAAAAAAAACTAATTACTTCTTGTGGCCTGTGTAGTCACAATGAGTCCAAATAGCAATGCAGATTAAGACTAGACAATTTCCTAGGCAGATATTGACTTGGGACTATATTGGGGCGAAGCACAGCCGAAGCACTGCTACTTGGGCGCAGAGATATCGCGTAGCACCTGAAACCCCCCAACTTCCGTCAACATACCGGAGTGAATATTAGCTGGCTATTTTTCCTACAGTAGACAGTGAATGGCGATGAACATGTCGGATTTTGTGAGAGACGAAGAGGATGACTTCTCAGACAGTCAAGATCCAGAACCATACCTCTACGAACCAGAGTTTTCAGAAGAGGAGCTGCGTGCTTTGGAAATAGAATGACAGGAGGAGGAGGAGTTGCGATCGCTCAACAGGCTGAGGACGTGAGGATGAGAGCCAACACAAACTGGTGTTGTGAGTGTGAGGGAATATGCCAACCTATGCCGACTGAAATAGAGTGTCTGTGCTGTGGCGAGTGGGACAAGGTACTGCCATTGATGACTTAATGTGTCAGATCAAGATGAGCGTGCCCACAGTTGTGTCACAGCTACCGAGGATTTCTTGGCGTTGATCCATCATGCGGTTCTCAACTTTTTTTTTTCAGTGCAATAAAGTCAACTGGAAAAAACGCTGAATGCTCGATGGTGTTTTAAGCCCCCAAGTCCCCCCCAGTCTCCTTCCAGGCAGCACTGCGATCGTTGACTTCAAGGCAACTAACCCTAACCGTAACCCTAACCCCTAACCCTAACCCTAACCATATCCATAACCATAACCATAACCATTGCCTAATCCAGTGGTTCCCAACCTTTCTTCCTTGGCGCCCCCCCCTACTCATGTCTAAGAAAAGCTGAGCCCCCCCCCCAACCCTCCCTCCACCCCCGAAACCAAAGTTGAGGTAACTCTCGAGATAGAGCCTTACTTTCTTTTTTGATACAGAGGAGTCATCAGCACTGTTACGTTTCTCCGCCATGTTTGATTCACAAAATAGTGATGCCGTGTCAGCTGGAAAAACGAGGATACAACAAAATATATAGTTTTCATACAGACGTTTGTATACATTATATATTCTAGTGTATTATCATAATTTGTTTAACATGTGCAAATATTTTTTTTTTACCTCAACCTCAAACCAGATAAAGACTCGCGCCCCCCCTGTGATCTTTGCCGTCCCCCCTGGGGGTGCCCAGACCCCAGGTTGGGAACCACTGGCCTAATCGACTTCAAGGCAGCGCTGCAACCATTGACTTCAAGGCACCTAACCATAACCATAACCATAACCATTGCCTAATCCTAGTGCCTTCCAGGCAGCGCTGCCTGGAAGGAGACGTTGGGGGCTTAACACTAGAAGTGCCAGAATTCCATAACTACTAGAACTGCCGTGAGCGGTCATTTTGACTGCCAGATTCCAAACTCTATAATCTCTCATGATAAATTATGTATTATGTATTGTGTTAGGATATCTTTAGAAAAACGTAATAACACCGAAAAGTACATTTTAACAAGTTTAATTATACATTTCAGTAGTAGGCTAATACGTGTTTCAATAATTCATATCAGTAAACCGTCATTATTTTTTAATACATTCATATCCCGAAAAATATGTTGTGGAAATTCATTCAACTCATAACAGCCAAATAACAATTAAAAGTATCTTATTTGAGCATTTAGCTATAACCTATACCTAGCACTGCCTCCGTTTTGGCGTCTGTGCGCAGCGCTGCTCGGACCGTGCGCTGCTGCCCTTTTTCCCTCCATAAACTCGCTCTCAGCTCCTCTGCCAGTTCCTGTATGAACTTCCTCCGGGACATTTTACAGCTGGTGCACTGCTTGGAGAGGATGCGTGCAATGATTCCAGCCAGTTCGAAGATGTATAAAGTTATATGAACATGTAAACAGCCACCGGCCATCTACCTGTACCGCGCCTTTCACAGAGCGAGCGCCCTGCTCTTGCCTTCTGATTAAGAACCGAGTCCATCCACGCCGTAGTAGCCTACGTTACCGACTCTGGCTTTGCCTTCGGCCCATCGGTGATGCCCACACTTGTTACTCGAGACCGCTAGTTACGTTTCTCTGACAGAGACTATGGTAGTTACTAAGCAACCAAGATGCATCTTTAACCGCGCGAAAGATTAAAAACAATACCATGAAAATCAGAGCGGTCAATATTATGTCTATGGGTCAATATGACCGTGTATGGCCGAAATAGGTAAAAGTGATTGTATTGTCTTTGTCTTTTGTGTAACGTATATAAAAACAATTTTAAATTAAAATACTTTTAGGAATAGTCAGGCAGCAACAGGATTGTATTTTTTTTTTTTTATTCAGCAAAGTTATTACACATATAAATTTCAAAACGGTCAAAATGACCGTCATGGCCGTTCTAGTGTTAAAACACAGATAAACACGCCGAATGGACCCAATAAACAGCTGTCCACAGAGTAAGTGATTATTGTAAACATGACGCATGGTTATTTTAAGGAACAACAGAGTTGCTGTGTGATATCTCTGCGCCTGAGTACATTACTTCGGCTGTGCTTCGCCCAAATATAGTCCCAAATCGATATCTGCCTAGGAAATTGTCTAGTCTTAATCTGCATTGCTATTTGTACTCGTTGTGAATACGCAGGCCACAAGAAGTAATTAGGTTGTTTTTTGTTTTTTTGTTGGCTCACTTTTACTCACGACATGCTAACCGGCAACAAAGGATTCCATTCACTACGCTAAGCTAAACTAGAGGCAGCGCTGCCGGACTAAGACAAAAATGTGTTTGCCCACCTATCTACATCCAGGGGAGACGGTGAATAACCCTATTTCAAAAAACAGTGACGTGTTCCTTTAAAATTAGAAATAAATGTTCTTTGTGTGTTAAGGGGGCACTCCGGCAATTTATCTCTTGTGTGGTGTTCATATTTTTGTTACACAGACAATGTTCCCGGGTCTGGTGGACCCACGACATTATTAGGCTTTTAAATCAATACAGCCATAACAATTTATGCAAAAATACTTAACAGATGTTTACTTTAGCTTAATTACCAATGATATATACATAATTTATGTTTCATATTTGCCATTTCCCCTGTGAGATCACATTTATGATCATATGATCATTTTCGTTTTTTTTGTGGGAAAACAAGGAAATTCAATTATAAAAAAGGTAAAAACTAATTGCTGCTTATTTCTTAGAACTTAATCAGAACAGGTGAAAGTGCTTGAAATGTAACAATTGTGTAACTTTTTGTGGGAATAGCAGGTGCAGAAAGACAACATAGTTTCATAGCACCCACAATTAAATACACACGGGTCCAGTGGACCCGAACACCTCATATGTAATAGTTGTGTGTGTGTGTGTGTGTGTGTGTGTGTGTGTGTGGGGGTGGTGTACCGTGTGCAGTCATTGAAAATAAGTAATTATTTTATGTTCTTCACAGAAAATGAGTTTTGAATGAATGAATGTTTGAGTTAGAAGAAAAAATAAATAGCATCATTTTTCTTTTAGAAAACATTGAAAATGGGTCCCACAGACCTGAATAACACACAAGGGTTAATATCACACCTCCATAAAGTTGGATGACCAACAAGCGACTACAGATTTAAAAATAAGAATGGTCAATACAGATGCAGCACACACAGCGACATCCTGACATTTAGGTTCTAGAACAGGTTAAGAAAACACTGTACCTTTAAGAAGGTACTGTCTAGCCATGGCCTAATACATTTGTGACACGTAACATACCTAATCAGTTTGCCCACAGTGTATTGTAATTGTAGCCCCTTAAATTAGGCAACAAAACTCAAAGTGAGAATGAGTGTAAATAATAAAAAAAGTGGGAATGATATTACTATTTGTTTTTCTCAAGGCACTCAGTGATATAATGTGACCATGGCAACATTTCACTGACCATGGGGAATAAAAAATGGTGACACAAGATGGTAACATTTAGACAAAAACACATTACTCACAAATGCCAAGTCATACACCTACTGATGAAAATGACAACTATTTCTGAGTAATTTATTCAGCTAATCATTGAAGTTCTGACCAGAATAAACAGCCTCCTGGTTGTAATAAGTCATCCGTGTTAAAGATGACTTACCAAATAATGACAAATAATGAAGAGTGAGAATAGAAGTTCTTTTACAGACTAAACAAGGACATTGCAATGAGTTTCAACATTGTTAAAACACTAAAGGGTTTCTCATTTTGTTTGAAAACGGTTTGAATTCAAATTAAAAGCACTAATCAGAAGGTCTTGATAGTATGATCAACCATTACCCAACAACCGTTTTTTTTACTATACTGATTTCCAATCATTCCTGTGTAATTATCAGGCTCCAATTGGAAGTTATCAGAATAACCTGATTGAGCACAGTGTTGCAACTTATATACACTCATTTAGGTTGAATTAAATTAGACTGTACTGGGTTTTGTGTCCTAAACCTGCTTCTCTTCTCTCACTGTCTTTGAAGTGTGACTGTAAGTGTTCTGGGAACTCAGGATCAAACCTCTCCTCTCTTCTGCTTTCTCCTCAACGAAAAAGAGAAGCAGCACTCTTCCACTCAGGATGACAATGATAATGAACCCTCTTCAGCTGAGTCCTGTCCATTAGCCAGGTCAAAGTGGAGACATTTTCTCTCTTTACTTATTATTGGGCCAATCAGAGTTGCTCTTATAGTCAGGGGACCAATTACAGAAGCATCGGCCCATTCAGTAAGAGCTCTTTTACTGAAAGGCCTGTGAATCAAGGAGATGGCTTCTTCAAAAACACCAACATTACATCACTAAGACAACCAGTGACCAACCAGTTGCCTCTCATCTATCAGATTACAACCACCAGCCTTTTCCCAAACACCTGTGAGTCATGCCACAGTTTAACCAATCACACGTCATGTCAGCCGAAGGATTTTAAATAAGAAAAGTATCAATCAATCATTATTGCACTTCTTTTTCCATTACAACTGAATTCCAAACAGAACATTACCAGTTAAATCATTTTGTGTTTCATCACATCAATTACATATCCACTGGCAATATGAAAGGCAGCAAGACTGAAAATAGCTACTGTTAATGGTTTTCTACATGCTACTCATATAATATTCATCACAACAAACTATCACCCTTGCATAATATCATGGTGCACATATATCACATGTGAAGATAGGGGTTCGATTTGTGCATTCACATCAGAATAGAACACTGTTACTCGTACATTGCAGTTGAAACATTAACATTTTGAATGTCAATTGGATGTTTACATATTTATTAAGCAGATTGTGCATTCAGAAATGTGTCAGGAGGTTGTTTAGTTAACTATGTATGGAAGTTATACATGAATTCATCTAAAGACGCAGTGATATTGATATTCATGAAATGTGTCTGATCCCCATTTGCTTTTGTCTGACTACTAATGCAGTGTTTGTATCAGTGCATGCATACATGCAAACATCATAATTTAGCCTTGACACATAGCATCTCACAAAATATTTGGTAGTTGTAAATTCAACAATCATTTGAATTGTGAGTGCTACTACTCAAGGTCCACAACCTACTGTGTCTGCATTTATATAACACTAACTCATTTGACTCTTATGAGCTATATTCTTTTTCTGATATTTGGACATATATATATATATATATAAAAGAGTATTACTATTACAACTAGTTTATTAAGAATGGATTAGATTTCCTTTTGTCTTTTCCAAATTCCTCACCAATTTAAAGGTCCAATATGTACTATATTTACTGTAATAAATCCAAAAATAATAAATAAAATAATAATCTTTTCTGACAACAATGCTAATGCCAGTATTTTCTCCTTTTGAAATTTCCATTCCGTGACAGAATTTCTGTTTGTGTTTTGGCCTGTGTGTTGTTTTCAACTACCCAGTTTGACGGCCACAACGGGTTGCCAGATATACCTGTAAAAACGTCAACCCAGCGTGCTACAGCTGTAACGGTAGTACAGCCATGAAAGCAGCAAACAAACGAACAGGATCAATGGAGATAGATTCTACCCGACCAAAAAAAAAACCCGGCATGTTTCTATCAGTTGTGTGACCAGAGACGTAACAAACTCTGGGTAAATATTGGAGATGTATTTGAAAGATGGAGACAGCTTAGAGCCCAAAAGGACGCCGAGTTGGCTAATTTCCTCCTGAACTGGTAAGCATTAGCTTCAGGCTAATTTATTATTTGTCATGTCAACATTCGTTATATAGCTAGAGTACCCGGGTTGGGTACTCGCAAAAACAATTGAGACACAGCCAGTAAAGTGATCCCGACTGGTCCTGGCTAACGCCGCCATGCTAACCCTGCTAACTGCTAACGTTACTGGAGGACCAGGCAAGCGGGCCACGGCTGTTTACAACATGTAGCCTGTTCAGCGGCCGTAGGCGACAACGGTGAGTTATTTTAAGCCAAAAAGTGTGCCTGTCAGTTGGGCACAGAGCTCTGCATGAGCACTGGCTTTTATGACTGTCAATATAGCCAGCATCTAACGTTAGCTACTCTGCTGCGTGTGCTGTGAAGTAATGTCTGGCTATGTGAGACAAGCGTCTAGCGACATTGTTGTGAATGCCTCCGTGAACTTCGAGTCTGGCGAGGAGGGGGCGGGGGAGACGACTCGCTCCAGTATTTTGAATTTGTACTGCAGTAAAGTATTTTAAACACTAGCTGTCAGTATTACATATTGCACCTTTAAAAAAATCGTAATCCTCTTTTTCTATGTTGCCAAGGTAACACTCCCCCCTTCCCTCCACAAAGCCTTTATAGCAACTTCAAAGCATTGATATTTAACATTGGTAAAATCTAAAAAAAAAAGAAATTACGTTAAAAGGATGGCAGATCTTTGAAGAATATTTTGCCTGCTGAACACATGACTGATTTCCTTTCCTGGATTACACAGTCAGAACACACAGATTGCATTATTATGCTCTTGATTACAGAACTAATGGGACGGGGCAACGACCTGAGCACAGAACAGCAGAGCACAGTGCTACTTGACATAGGTAACAGATTATTTCTATTTCTGCTGAAAGGACAGGACATGTAATCTCATGTAGTAGTTTATAAAGAAGGGCAGCTTGGCCGCAACAAAAAGAATAGCAAGTATTGTGCTCACATTACAAAACATCCCGGTGCAATGCATAGAACAATAGACCTGACTCTTACATCCCAAACCTCAAATCAGAACATGTTTGTGGCTTTATGATAGGGCTCGATGGTGTTTTAAGCCCCCAACGTCGACTTCAAGGCAGCGCTGCGACCGTCGACTTCAAGGCACCTAACCCTAACCATTGCCTAATCCTAGTGCCTTCCAGGCAGTGCTGCCTGGAAGACGACGTTGGGGCCTTGAAACACCAAACACCTATGATAGGAGGTGATCAATATCCTATCTATACTATTCATTCTAAGTATGGCGTAAAATTGAGTATAGTGCATTAAAACTGCATAGTATGTGGCTTTTGTGACAAGAGAAATGTCTGGATCTATACTAAATTAGGAAGAATTTCTGAGTATGTGGCATGAGCTCACTGAATATACTGTTGGCAGCACAAGAGGGAAAGTCAGAGGATCATAAAGTGATCAAAACTCATTCTGTAGATACTGAAATATTTACACCAACATTTACAGCAATAGCTTTTAAGATATTTTACTCAAAACCAAAAATGACAACCTTAGTTGTACTCACTTAGTGAGTAAATGTTAGGGTATCACCAAAGTCAACAGGCTGAATTTCTGCACACATATCCATGGCAATCCATCCAGTAGTTGAGATATTTTAGTCTGAATGAAGGTGGTGGACCGACTGACCTACTGACTGACAGACTGACATCGCCATCGCCATCCACAAAGTCATGCTGCTCAATGACTAAAGATATTGATTAGTGTAGCTTTAAAAAAAAGGCTGTTTACATATACCCTCTAGTATTCGGATATGTAAATATAGACACAAAGAAATGCTTATAAGTGCTCTAACTAGAGTATTAGGTAAGAAGTCTCTTATTTGTTTATTTTGTGGAAATATGAATTTCCACAAAAAACTACCAGCTGTTAAGAAAAATTAAACAATCAAGTTCTTTTGGGATCTTTGGTTTGCCAAAGATATCTATCGAGTTACCACTTGGATAAAATAAAAATATGCGTGCTTTCAACTGAAGGAAGAAAATCCCCCATTTAATTAAAAAGGACTGACTGCAGTCTTATGAGGTGCGGTGTCTGTGGATATCAGCTGCTGATTGATTAGTGTGGCTGCAGCCATTTCTCTACTTAATATAACCATCCACCACAATAGCCTCAAGCGTTACATTTACATCGAAAAATCCTATCGAGTGCTATCACTATAACCATGATAAGAAAGACACACACTGTACGAAAGGCCCTTTGAGCAGCCACAACACATTCATCCACCACACCTCTCTCCACGAGAAGGCCGATTTCCATGCGCAGCCGAGCATGAGACAGATACAATATTAGGACAAAGAACAGCTACAACATGGCTGCAGTGTGTATGTCCATAACATGACAGCAGTGGGTATCACAACAGGCTCGTTAGCTATGATGCTGAGCTTCCTGACAGAAAAGTAACTTCAGAATGTAGAAATGTTCATCCTCTCTTGAGTGAAAGCATCTTGGAATCCTGAGCACACAGCCAAAAATAAACCTGCACTTTTGTTTTCTTTTCATTTACTTTCCTCCCTCAGCCTTGCGTACGCATCTACTCTTGTCTGCTCTAGGCAGCTGGAGGAGAGAGCCTGTTGCATTGTTGTTTCCGTGGCAACGGGGGAGCAGAGGGTCCCAAGGTCGGCGCGAGAGCACCGGGAGCCGAGCTGATGTGAGAACGGAGGCTTGACCCTGCTGGCTGTCGCTGCGCCGGGCTGTAGGCATGTTGTTATTGGACTTTTCATTACCGTCTCTTCCTCCTGCCTGGCACTGACATGATGAATTGTCACCAGACAAGGGTTGTTAATCATTTCTGGGGTCGCACAAGCAATACAACATGGAGCTCTGTTCCTGCATTTGATGATGAGAAGGAGTGGAGTATGTGCTGATAAAGATGGAGAGTTTTAAAGAGAGGGGAGGAGAGTGTTTCGCTGCTGGAAAGTGGATTACATCCATTATTTAGGAGCTGCTTCCCCTTCACTGTGAGAGAGGAGAGAAAAAAGGAGGGAAGTGTTTGCAGGGTACAAAAATCTCCTTTGTGCCTCTTTGTTGATGGCAGTATGTCCTGAATAAGACCCAATTCTTACACAAGTCAATAACTGACCTAATTATAGTTTAGAAAAAAATGATGTAATTATAGGTACTTATTTAAAATAAAATCCTTTCTTATTGTAATCAATAATCTTAACAACTAAGTTGCAATGCATGTCTCCTTCACTAGGACAGGAAGCCAGAGCCATGAATGTAGCCATGTAAAACACTTTCAGATCATTGCATCAAAAGGAGTAAAATGCATTGAGGCGCTGTTGAATCGCAGAGAAACTAGGCCAAAAAAAGCTCTGATATGATACTGTTTGATCGTGATGCTTCATCTCTGCTTCCCATTTGCTCCTAGGAGCTGCACAGATTGTGTCCACGGGGTAATCTTGAATGCATACTTTTGAACATATAGTATTAAGTACCTTGGCGTGTGTTGTAGCAAGTGGAAGGAACTTCATATGATGAAAACTCAGATTCAGATTCTCGGCATGTTAAAGCAAACGTTCATGCATCCAATGTCTAAGTGAGGGTGTGAGGAAGGTACTGTAAATATAGTCTCGCTTTGCCAGATCATCCACGCGCTGCGAAGCG
Organism: Perca fluviatilis; assembly: GCF_010015445.1. Classification (NCBI taxonomy): domain Eukaryota; kingdom Metazoa; phylum Chordata; class Actinopteri; order Perciformes; family Percidae; genus Perca; species Perca fluviatilis. The sequence continues at coordinate 9,651,583 of NC_053115.1, read as the reverse complement.
GAGGGGGGTCTGGCTACTCCACACAGCACTGCGGGATGGGAGAACAACGTGCTCTGGTTTATTGGCATTTCTTTACACCAATCACAATCGTCTCGGGCGGTGCTAAGCGCCGGACGGAGCCGCTGCAAAATAGTCGTGCGAGAGAATACTCAGGTTGAGCAGATAGTCTAGTCTGGCTGTCTCAATTTACCCTGCAGAGATCTGAGGAGCACTCAACCATAGTCCTCATAAAACCACCTTTGAAATGTCAACAAAAAAGAAAGCGGAAGGAAATGGAAATCGGCGAAAATACATGCATCCGGTGGAATTTCCTGCAGCCACCGGAGCAATCCCGGAAGTGGAACATCAAGGATATAGACTACTGTAAATATAACCTAAACAGACATTATCAGATACTTAATAGACACAGGCCATATTGAATATTTAAATGCCAGTATTTTAAAACTTAAATATTTTGAAAAAAAGATAAAAGGAAGAAAAGAACAAACATGAATGTATCTTAGACTGAATTCAGCAGTTGCAGTGTCGTGCCTCATCTGTCTCTGTATCTCAGCATCAAGCGCTGCCAGACGACATATTCCATGTCTCTGCAGTAGTAAATCCCTATGGCATCACCAGGAGTGACCACTCTGTTCTCGGCTGTTTTCTCTTATCTCCCCCATTGTTGTTTCTGGGAGGGGAGCGTCGTCATCATCATCATCATCATCATCATCATCATCCACCTACCGCTGTCACTGTCCTGAAATAGGGACGCAGCTTCTCTGCTCTCTCAAAAGAAAAATCTTTCGGCAAAGGGAGGAGATACAGGAAGAGGAGGAATGAGTCTTGAGGACAAAGGGAGAAATAGGGCATAGAAAAGGCACAAATCAAAGTAAGCAGGGAGAGGAGGAACATTTTTTTAAGACTGGTCTATCCAGGCTTTGATGTTGTGAAAGGATGGGAGCTCCTTGCTTTACTTTTCTTCAAAGACTTCAAACACACACACACACACACTCTCTCTCTCTCTCTCGGGAGGCCAGAGATAACAATGTCAGCCTCTCCACGTTCTTGTTTGCTCAGTACTCTCCAGACTCTTTAGGATACTTTTTCTACCTGCCACCCAATATCTGCCTTGCTAGGAAACTTAAACCTGTTGTAAACCTGACATTTTAAGGACTTTAATCCCAAAATGATTCTAATGGCTGTGACAACCAAAGAGAGCGAACCAAAACAACCACACACTTGTTTATTCGTTGAATATATTATTTTATTTTAACATAATCATCATCATCATAGTTTAACTTTTAATGTTCCCTTCATTCATTTAAAATGATTACCTCTGAATGTACACATACTGCAAACTGTCAAAAATATACAAACAAATGCAGGCTTGTGCTATAGTCTGGTCAAATGTCTAAAAAACAGTGGCACTGGGGAGAGAGAGAGAGAGAGAGAGAGAGAGAGAGAGAGAGAGAGAGAGACAGAGAGAGACATTGAAACCGGTAAAGACATGCACAGCATCATTGTGAGCACCGGTTACAGTGATCCAGGTGCGTGGTACTTCCATGGGATCCTCGTGGAAAAGTACATACATTTCATCATCTGACAGTGCGGCACAAAATGCCCGTCACATATCAAATCAAAAGCAAAATGTTGCTTGTTAATGGAACTGTTAGGCACATCATTGTTTTTTATGGTTTTATATTTTCTGGAAAAGTCTGAGTTACTGTAAATGTAGAATGCTTAACCAAAAACAAGAACCGAAAAAAAAGAACATACAATTTAAAAAAAAAAGGAAGAAAACAGCTTTCAAAGTCATTTTGGAATCACTGTCTTGTTAGTAACTCAACTTTGTTACATCAGGTGTGTGTGTGCATGAGTGTATGTGTGTTGTCTGGTGTGTGTGTGTGCGTGCGTGCGTGTGTTAGTTCACAATTGGGTGCATTTGTGTAGAACCAAGCGGTAATATGTGAGTGAGTACTTGAGGTGTTTGTGGGTAGTGGCTGTGATTGGCTGACAGCCGTCCATTCAGATGCTCAGGTCTTTGGGGCTGTCCTTGTAGGTCTTCTTGGGCTCCGGCAGGGCGGTGGAGCGACTGGTGTTGCTCTTGAGCGTGCTGTAGTACTCTCTCACCTTGGCCGCTACAAAAGTGTCATCGTCCTCTTCGTCCTCCGAGTCGTCCCTTCTGAAGCTCCTCAATGGGGAGATGTCTCGTCCCAGGCTGCGGGCTCGGTACTGCGGCAGGGGGGAACTGCCTCGGCTGGCGTAGCGCCCATCCCTCTCCGTCCTCTCGGTCGAGCGCCCCCTCAGCAGCGAGCTGTACCTCTTGTAGCCTGAATCGGAGTCGGGGGTGCGCACTCTGGGCAAGATGTTGTCTCGGAAGGCGTCTCTCTGGCCGCCACGGGATGCCACATCCGTTAGCAGCCTGTCCCCCCTGTAGGCTCTATCCATGGAGGAGGCTTTCAAAAGCAGGCTGTCCTCCCCGTACAGGCGCTCCTCCCTGCGCAGCGGCGGTAGCGTGGCCTCTCTGTTCAGGCGGTCCAGGGCTGGGGGCTCACGGAGGACGCTGTCCTCGAGAGGGAAGCTGAGTTCAGGAGTCTTGGGTGGCTCCTTCAATACGGCCTCGCCCCCGTTGGGCTTCTCGTTGCTGCGGCCCTGTCTCTCTGGGGAGGCGTACCGGCGGTAGGGCTCTGAGGAATGGGCGTGGCGTCTGGTGGGGGAGTGGTGCCGAGAGCGGTGGGGGGACCTGTGGCGGTGAGGCGAGCGGTATGGAGAGCGGTAAGGAGAGCGGTGGCGGCGATGTGGGGAGGAGTGGTGACCTTGGCGTCTGTCCGGGGAGCGGCCGTGGCGGCGCCCCCCGTCGCGGCTATCCAGGGTGTTTTCTGCACTGCGCGACCGGCTGTGCCCCTTGTTAGGTGAACGGTGGCGGCTACGGTGGTGGCCGCTGGAATGGTGGCGGTGGCCGTCGCTTCCTTTGTCATCCTTCTTCTTGGACGCAGCCTTCTCCGTGGACTTCTTCCCCCTGTGTCTCCCCGTGCTGGTTTTCTTGTTGGGGGAGCGGTGGTTGGAATGGTGGTGCTTGCCAGTGCCGGTAGAGTGGCGGGTCGGCTCCTTCTTGCTCCGGGATGGTTGTTGGGGTTCTGGTGGGTTTTCTGATTCCGATGGCGTGTTGGTTGGGGGCAGGGCGCTCACTTCCGCAGCGTTTTGTAACCCTGAGGCTGGGTCAGCTGGGCTGATGTCGTTGGGGCTGCCGTCTGTAACAAAATGGGACATACAGACGAGGGCAGGGGGATCAAACATGCATCTCGAGTCAAAAAGTCTCCTGTCTGCTTTCACATTAACCATGCGGAATCACTCAGACATGAAGCTGAGAACATTTCCAATGGAAGCCATTCTGATGTTGATGCCAGCTAAGATGGCTAGTTGTTAGATGGCACAGCAACAGCCAGTGAGTAAAACATTAGTGTAGCTAACGCGTGACAATAAAAGGCAGTGACACAAAAGGCAGCCAGTGCTTGAAGAGACTAGCTACCCACAACAAACCTGTTGCCAGGTCTACCTGGGGTCACCTCTCTGAAGCAGAATGGGAGTCGGCTGGTCAGGCAGCTGCGCTGGAGGCTGGTCGGTCAATGTGCTGCATGTAGATGATGCTGCTTGACTGTACTGATTGGCCATGCTCGTTCATGCACGTTCATGATGCCCTAAACACTTTGTACATGTTTACAGCAAATAAAATGCTCAAGATGAGATCCAAAAACTACTGCTATACTGCATGTGTTTAAAGTGATGGTTCGGAGTAATTCACCCTAGGGTCCTTTGCACCATGACCTCGAGCCAAACACCCCCCCAGAAGCTTTTTTCACCTGGGTCTAACATTGGGAGAGTTAGCGTAGAGTAGCGTTATCAGCTGAATAGCTTAGCGCAGGGGCTAATGGACCCACGTTTGTATCTTGTAAGTTACCCCACTAATAATGCCCGAAATGATACCAAACGTCTACAAGTAGTACAAATAAGTTATGCACTCATAAAACGATGGATTGGAAAGTTTGTAAGTACACCAGAAGTTTATGAACACTTGCCTGCTCTCTTCTGCTCTCTGTTGCTGCTGCTGCTACCTGCAGTTAGACAAGTGCTTAGGGCCGTCTACAAATTACTACACCGAAAAGAGTTACAACAAAAATATTTATTAATTCAATGATTAAATAAGGTAATGTCTCCAAACTTACCTCAATTATTACTTGTCTCCTGCTAGTTATACTACAGCACTTACTTAAAAAAAAAAGTTAAATTAATAAATATTTTTGTTGCATCTCTTTTCGGTGTTGTAATTTGTAGACGGCCCTAAGCACTCGTCTTACAGCAGCAACAACAACAACAGCAGAGAGCAGAAGCCAGCAGGCAAGTGTTATTTACATAAACTTCTGGTGTACTTACAAACTTTCCAATCCATCGTTTTATGAGAGCATAACCTATTTGTACTACTTGTAGACGTTTGGTATCATTTCGGGCATTATTAGTGGGGTCATTTACGAGATACAAACGTGGGTCCGTTAGCCCCTGCGCTAAGCTATTCAGCGGCTAACGCTACTCTAGCTAACTCTTCCAATGTAAGACCCAGGTGAAAAAAGCTTCTGGGGGGGTGTTTGGCTCGAGGTCATGGTACAAAGGACCCTAGGGTGAATTACTCCAAACCATCACTTTAAGTGGCATTTTACCAATACGAAAATAATTAAATGTTATGCACAATTTTACATAGATTTCGCTTGTGTTACCTTAGCGTCGTTCATCCGGTTATTCTTACTAAATCCTCTACACATGCAGCCACCAGAATGCTTTGTTTATCAGATTCTTAGGATTAAACTTTACAGTCATTCTAGCCTGTTCTACTTGTAAATACGTCTTCAGGTCTACATTTAACTGCAGGAATACAACTACAGCAGAAAACTAGCAATAGCAAAGAGGTTGTTCTGTTATGGGCTATAGTAGTGTGACTATCTAAACTAATAAACAAGAACAAACTAACACTCTGCATTTCACCTTTGGACGGGTTACCCAAAGGCTAAATGCAACTGGGGCAGACATATGCATGTAAACAAGTATCCGTAACAGCGGCTACGGCAGCGGCGGTACTGGCAATGTATTTTGGGTGGATGGATTTGTATGTATGGGGTAGAGCATGGGCATGGGTGGGTTGAGGCCACATCACACAGAGGATCAGGATGGCGAGAGAGCGAGACCGAGAAAGTAAGACAGGAAGTGGGAGGAAGAGCCAGACGACAGGGGAGGACAGTTACAAACCGTGGTCTGATTTTGGAGGACAGAGGCCTCCCCCATCTTGTCATTTCTCATACATGCAGTGAGATGGGGAACGGCCATCCCTGAAGGAAGACCAGAGCCCAGGGCAATACAGGAAGAAGGGAAGATACAAAACAAAAAGGAAAAAAACAAAACAGAAAAAAGAGAAGAGCACAGGGTTTAGATCGCTTGGAACCAACTTGAAGGAAGAAAAGGAGAATTAATTGTGTTGATTTTTTTAATGAAAAAAAAAAGTGTTTATTTGATCATTGAGTCATTCAGAATAAAGAGACAGTCCAGGAAATTACCCAAACCCTTCAGTGGAACCCATCAGTTACAGAGAAAAGTCCTGGAACCAAGCGCACACACACTCAGACACACTAACCCACACACACCTAAACGTGGACACAGAAGCAGCAGAAACCCAAACCCCAAAAATAAAGACAGTGAGACTCACACCCACAACAATAGCGTATGAAGCAGTTTTACATTGCTGACAGAAATGAAAAAAAAAATGAAAGAAACTAGGCAAGAGGTTGTGCCAACTAAAAAGTTTGAATAATGATCCAAAATATACAAGTTCACATGATGTCATATTGGTGCAGGTTAAGACAGCACATTCTTAGCGCAAATAAAATTACATTGACAAACTTTTCAAGACAGGCAAATGTATCTCCACTCAAAAGAAAAGTAACAAAAAGAAAAAGAAAACATTGATGACTCGTGACTATCAATCAAAACTGGTCAATACGATTAAAAAAAAGGAACGTTCCATAAATATTATGGAAAATAGACAATAGAAGAAAAAAAAAAATCCAATTTACACTTTTGACAAGATCATGCAGCAATAGACTTTTATCCATTAATATGTGGCTTCGATCATGGCTCTGTACATGGAACAAAAATACTTGTAAAAATGCCTCTATTCTTTTCATCACTGTACAAAACGTCTATATAATTGGAGCGACTCTTTTCCTTTTTGAATGGGGATGGGTGGAGTTCCTATTGTCACAGCTTTTCAATTACATTAACAGTGGGTGCAAATAAAATCCATGGATTAGTGAGTAATGTCAAGCACAGTATAGTGAGATTTTCCTCTTTGAAATGGCAAAAAAAAAAGCATCAGACTGCCTTTTCTTCTCAATACAGGTCTCACTTAAAACCCTTAAGAGTTCAGTAGCTTACATTCACCTTCAATAAATATCATAAATATGCTTGTGTCACGTCCTAACCAAAGCTGTGAGATGTCCCATTTCATCATGGGATGCAATGGATTAAGTTTTCTTTTCCTCTTAACGCTAAATTAGTGTTTAAATGAGGATTTGGAGCCCTCAATATTACTTCTTACTCACAGGAAACACTGATTTGTTACTACTCTGGTTATTCAAACCCTGTAAACAGTTTCTGTTTTCATGTAGCACTGAAATCAGACCCACCACCATTCTGTAAAGTCCCAGCAGAGTGCTTTTGCTCAGTGGCCAGAAGGTGAAAAGTGACAGCGGGATGACATGGAAACTGAGAGCAGGTGACAGCAGGAGGGGGCAACAGCACCCAGGGGAGCACCCTCCACCCCTGCTCCCCCCCCCCCAAAAAAAAATCCCAAAGCCCAGTAGTGACCTCCACCAGAAAGAAACACAAAACCAACCAACCCCTTCCCCCTCCCTGGTGGGTTTGTCCCAGGGATGGGTGTAGGGTCCTGGGAGGGTAATATAGTTCTTTCCCCTTCGACCCACCACCGTCCACTGAGTGTCCCCTGGCTCAGGGCGTGAAGATGGGGGAGAAGGGAATGTTTTCGTAGATTGACCCACCATATTCAGGCACAGAGCCATCACCCCTCTTAAGCACCAGATGGGCCCGCCGGCCTCCACTCTTGATGAGCTCGATGGCTCGCGCGTGCTTCATGCCCTTGGTGCTCTCGCCGTTGATCTCCAAGATTTCATCGCCGACCTACGGAGAGGTAGAAGACCATGAAGGAAAGGGAGAGAGAGGGAGGAAGCAGAAGGTAGGAGGCAGAGAAGAGTGACAGAGTGACAGGTGAAGATGGAGGGGAGAGGAGGTAAATCAGAGGGGAAAAGGAGACGTGACAAAAGCCAGAAGAAGGAGAGGAGACAACAGAGCAAGGCCGAATGCAGAAAACAAGTGACAGTGGGGAAGAAGAGGAAAGATGAGAGGCACGAAGGTTCAAAGGGACACGATGACAGCAGAAGGGAAGGAAAGGGAAGACAGATTGAGGAGAAGTTACATATCAAATCTTCCAAACGGTAAACCGCACAACATCAAAAAAAAAAAAAATGTTTTCTAAGTCAACAGTTTCCAGAGAGGGCAAATTGCGTCGAAAAGCAGCAACTGTGACGCTGACAGAGGAAAACGAGAGAAAGAGAGAGGGGAAAAAATTGGAGCCAGAAAAACACTTTTTGCTTCCCGGTTCTTTGCCTCCACGCCTCAAGTTATCTGACAGTGCTGTCTGCGCCGAGGGAATTCTTCTCTGGCAGAATATGGATCTCTCTCACTGACACCTCTCTCTGCCTCACTGAGCTGCTACTATTAATAGCTCTGCTAATAAGGTGCAAAACCACAAATGTATATATTTATACAGGCATGTACAAATGTGCTAATACATGCACACCCACACACTTCCTAACTGTAGCGTATTAATATATACCAAAAACTCTTATAGCTCGCATTCACAGTATCTGCCAACATGCTCTCTGCATATGTCTCACATGCAAGCACAGGCGAGAATCAATTAACCCCACATTGTATATTCAATCAAGCAGCCCAGGGGAAATGCTACTGACTTAAGCAGTTCATCAGATTAAAGGTTAAATATTACAGTTTTATGACAGCTTCTGTAGCATGTATGAATGCCACTTCATGAGCTAGTAGAGAAACGCTGATTAATTAAAATGTACATATTCTGTGCACAGGTATGCTCTTTTACTGTGCAATGTTTGCCTTGTGTTTTGATATTGCACTCGCACAATGAACCTCTTATGTGCTCAAACCTGGAGGCACCTGTGTTTGTACTCATATATGCATTATGTACATTATGCACAAGCAATTATACTGATGATAATATTATTCTGATGGCTGTTAAGTCTATGAGGCAGTATCATCAGCCCCCTTGTTAATCAACAGTCAACTGGCTTAGACTGCACCTGAAAATAGGGAATTACCATATCAGAATCAGTACATAACATCTAGTAGTCAAAATCTAATCACGTTTGAGACAAGTTTTTGTGTTGTCAGTGTAGAAATGCGCAGCACTGTCTAAACCCTATTTTTCCAATTTTTTTTTACATTTTTTTTTTTTTTTTAAATCTGTTCAGAAATCTCTTCAACTTCTTAAATTAAATAGACCATTTCTTGTCCCATTCTCTGTTAAGAGAATTCACTGTTAACATTTGCAGTGGTGACTAGCGAGTACTGCCCTGATCAAGAAATCTACCAGGTATGTTCCTCACACAAAAAGTAATAAGACATCAGTTAAATTAACAATAATTCACCCAAGTGTAAAACATAAAAAAATAAAATCACATAAAAACCAAATAAAAAGCTACATGGCAGGATACCGAAGCTACTATATAATTTGCAATAACCTTTATTTAATAAAGCAAGTCCCATTGAGACTAAGGTTTCATTTTCCTGACTTTTACGCTCTAGTATGGGTTAGGGTTACTGAGACTGTGTCATCTTTCTATGTGTCTAAACGGGGCATTATATTTCGAAAAACAGTTGATGATGTTTTGGTATGTGAATGCTGTTAGTACACTGTGTCCGTACCCTCATCTTTCCGTTGCGGACGGCCGCTCCGTCCTCAGCTAGCCTCAGCACGTACAGATCCATGTTGTATTCTCTGCCTCCCCGCAGGCTGAAGCCAAAGCCTTTGTTGTCTCGCTCCAGGTCTACTGAGTAGAAGTCAGAATCCTGATGGAGACAAAGACCGCAAGTTTATGATTAAGATTTGGTGTGTGTGTCCTTTGAAGTGGGATCCTATTTCAGGAGCATGGGACAAATGCCACCTTCAGGAAAGTCACACCTATTTATAAGGTGTGCCAGACACTGTGGGTCGGTGTGTGTGTGTGTGTGTGTGTGTGTGTGTGTGTGTGTGTGTGTGTGTGTGTGTGTGTGTGTATGCATATGCACTGCTGTAAGGATGCTGAATTATTGATGCTTTGGGCTCTGGGTGGACAAAGAGAGAGGGCAAAGCTAGAGAGCGAGAGAGAGAGACCGGGCACCACAAGGACAGGCAGACAGCCACAGCAGCTCCTGTCTTCACGCCCTCCTAATCTCCTCTGCTAAGGGATCAATGCTATCTGTGCAAGCCATCTCCACACCACCAGATTAATTCAGCAGTGAACACAGTGGGCTGAAGGGTTTACTTTGAAAGCAAACAGGCTTTTCTTAATGCAGGGACTCCTGATAACGCCAGCAGGTGGACGATAAAGGAATAATAAATAAATAAATAAAAAATGCACTTTGCATGTCCTTGGGAAGGTGGGTGGGTGGACTGGTGATGGATGTGTGAAAAGACAAATGCGGACATGGTTAGGAAGTTGACTGGACAGTGGACAGAGCGCAGACTGCTGGGTTGTTTGATGGAGACAGGAAATGGACAGATGCATGAGTGAAGCGACAGGTGAAGGAATGGATGACCTAAATGGAGTGGCCTTCCTTACCTGAGCGGAGACTTGTGTAGGGGGTTGGGGAGGAGGGCCTTGTGGTGCTTTGAATTCAAACGATTCCTGTTTTGGTTTGGTGTTGTTCCTGAGGCAGAAAGATAGCAGTCAGTGTCAAATATATGTATAATAGGCAGTTCATAATAAACATAATCTGCATATTTTTGAAGGTCATGATTTTATTAGGAATCTAAAAGCACAACAACTCAAATGAGTATCATGACACAAAATCCCAAAGGACAGCACTTAAAAGCACTACTGTAAACAACATTTATTTCCAAAGTGGTCCTCGATGGAAACAACAACTCTATTTGTTTTGTACAAACCACTCAATATCCCAGTGTGCCCCTTACCTGGCCTCAGGTGCAGCCTGTTGCTGAGGTGTGTGAGTGGTGGTTATAGTGGCGATCTTCTCCGCATTGGTCAACAAAGACGCGTTAGATGACTCTGAGGAGGGCGAAAGAAGGCGAGTTATTGCTTTTCATGTCAATCATCTGTCACACGGTCTAAGAACCTTTTTCTCACCCATGCAAATATAAAAACCTTCTCGCTACATTGAGTACATTTCTTCTGACATTTGCTTTTTGTGTACAGCTTCTAATTTAATACGTTATCATTTCTATAAAAAAGTAAAGACTGTGTGATGGAATTATATCCATATTCCACATGTGGAACATTTTCATTTTTCCGTGTTTATATTGGTGTCCATACAGAAGTTGACAGCTACAAACATTTAGCTGACCTACAGGGAGCACCAGCAGCTCCAGCAGCCTCCAGGCTTTCTCCACCACTTAGCAAACATCCGGGACACCAGAATAACACGTATAATAACACGCTTTACATTTGTGCTGTCAATCATTTTTGTCGTGCTTCTTGTAAAATTGGGTTTCTTTTCCAAAACGTGCACAGTACATCTCACTGTGGACTGAAACTCCTCCCGTCTGCCTTGAATTGTCAAACAGGAAATGCGCACCCTTGCAGCCTCTCGGGACATAACGTCTCCTGGTTCATCTGTCTTTTATCTTAACACTAGTTCAATCGTTTTGTGTTATCAATGAACCACGCTGAGCTCGACAAAAACACACCATCATTACATTACTCTTGCCACATAAAGAAACCTCTCTTCTCCTTAACAACCTTATCTTTCTCGTTTATGTACAGTAAAGTTATCCTTTATTTGAATACAACTCTCCACTCTCTTCTTAGTCCCCTACTCGCTATTCATCTCACGGTCAGTTCCTCTCTCATCTATTCATCTCCTCCACCTCCACCAGTCCCCTTAGTCCCCGTTGGCTTAACTCTTCTATTGCCCAGCTGCCCACGAGGCACAAAGTCAACCAGGCAAGCTGCAGCGTGGGTGGGGCAAGCGTTATTTCGGACTACGTTTAGGAGAACCTTCTAGTTGTGGGTGTACATGAGTGAGTGATGAATCTTTTCAGCCCAGTCCTCGGCATAAGGTCCGCGCTGCATCCACGAGAATTTCTGGCAGCAACAATTTCACATATTTTTCACTTTCAAACCGTCAAATTTGTCCCCGTAAACCCTATTCGCCCCTCCGTCTGCTCATCTGCATAACCCACTCCTTCCATTCTGCTGCCTCTCTCCATTAATCTCTCTACTCAAACGGTTTTCTGTCTGGAAATTAATCGAATAAGCTCCGTTTCCCCCCCGTCTTTCCGTTTCGCTCGCGACCCACTGCCTCTTTTCTCCTCTCTGGCTTAAAAACATTCACGGCGCAAAGAGCGGTTTCTGTAATTTGTCTCTGGCCCTGGCAATTTGCCCTTTCGCACCGAATGGACCGAGATAGAAAAGAGAGCAGGTAAATTCACAATGAGAAATTCAGGAGAGGGAAAGAAAAGGAGGAGCGGACGGGGAAAGAAAGGGAGAAGTAATAAGAGTGGTGGGAGGGCTGTACTACACAATATACTCCAGCTTTTGCAAAGAAATTAAAAGAAAGGCACATCATATCACCTCAGGCACGTCTGTCTCCCTTTTCGTACACAATAGGAAGCAATGAGGTGTGCTCTAGTCTATACTGCAGAGACATAAGCTTTGATGAAGGCATTAGCGGTTTGTGCGTGTATTACTGTGCACCAGCAGGAACAGTTCCTGTTTTCCTTGTCATTGCAAAAGTATTGAGCATCAGTCGCTAAACTACTCTGGCTGTGCTCCCACACAGGAGAGAGGGGATTTCAATGGAAAGGAGCTGAACCTGATTTCACCTGGGAAGAACCTCTTGCGGTGGTATTTATGCAAGAATGTTTAGACAAGATTGATCCAGAGAAAAATAGGAATGCTCAGTCACTGTGAAAACTGAGGCAGAGAGAACAGTAACTCACAACTTAGAAACACAAGCCACAATCTTTCCCTGTCACTCTCTCTGTCTCCATGTCAGACAGCGTCTGTTTGTTTGACACATGCACATAAACCAGAACTTTCCGATAAAGCATATCCAGTTATTTCTCTCTGACGCCTTCTCTCTTGCTCTCTGTGTCGTCTTGGCAGAGCAATTTTGGCTCACTGTTCTCATCAAGTGTTCTACGGGAATAAAAAAATCTTCATCTATTAAGAAGTGAGCCGGAAAGCAACGAGCGGTGGACAAATAGCTCCAATTTCTACCAGTGTGCAGGTTGACCGGGAGTATCGCCTTCCTCGCACACACACACACACACACACACACACACACACATACACTTAATTAAACAGCATTTGTGAAGCATGCCAGGGGGAACTGTCAGCACAAAGCAGCAAGAGCTCTCAGCTGTACCGCACAACACAATGTGCACAAACTTTTCCTTTAAAACCACTTTAACAAAAAACACACATATACAGAGGAAGTTCTGCAGTTCTCTATGTATCATGGTATTTTAAAAGTGCAAAATACAAAGGCTGGGAAAGTTCCCAAATTATCCCCAAAGAAGCAGTTCTGTCATCAACGCGTTGCTGCGCTTCGGTGGCTGCCATGTTGAATGTAAACAAAAAGCTGCTTGGACGCTTCTCTATCGTCATCGTGTTAAACCCGCCAATAGCGTGCCAGGTGGATAAGCCAGTTTGTGATTGGTTCCTGCAAATTTGTAACGGACGCAGGAGAGATAAACGGACAGGTTTCCAGCCTGAGCTGCAGGGCGAAATCAAATCGCCGGCACATCGGGCTGGGTTTACCCAGTCTAGGGAAAGTGATGAATTGTCCTGCTCCTCAAATATACCCATAATAATACGATCAATAGTTGATGATTGTATTGTCTGACTGCCATTAATGTACAATTGAGCAAAGCCACTTGCAAAAATCTGCACTTCTACTTAAGACAACCTTCATGAACACGCTCTCGCTCAATAGTTTGTCAAAATATGAATTTTTGGCTCAAGGCTACCGACTGAATATGATATTGTCAGAATGTGTGAGTTGACAATATCCCCCACTGTTGTCAGCACCTTTTAGAACACTGAGGTTGCACTCTGGCAACAGTTTTTCACAGGAATAGAGACTGTTACACAAAATCAGAAATTATAATAAACTATTCTGTAGAGTGGAGTCCTTAACTGTCACTCTCTACTCACCGTCTCCAGGAATGATGCGTAGTGTGACGGTGTTCCCGGCCTCCTTGATGAGGTTGACGATGTCAGAGTGGGACTTGTTGGTGATGGAGCACCCGTTCACAGCTAGGATGCGGTCGCCGACTTTCAGCTTCCCGCAGCGGTCTGCTGGGCTCCCTTCGATGATGCGCCCTATTTTGTGGGGCATGGCCACACATGCATTGCCAGCTATAATCACCATTGTCAAGTTGTGATTCAGAGTGTGTGTGTGTGTGTGTGTGTGTGTGTGTGTGTGTGTGTGTGTGTGTGTGTGTGTGTGTTTAAAGTGATGTTGGATTGTGTTTGAAAAGAGAAGGGAAAGGAATGGGAAAGGAGCAGAAAAAGAAGATCAGAAGGTTAAGGGTTAAATCCCCACCAACAGCCAGCAGCCAGCCAAGCCACAGTAACTGAGAGAAACTGATCAGAAAAGTGACAGAACAAAATGCAAGCATTGGTATAGAAAGGGAAATGTGTGCTCTCCAAAGAAATCACTGAAGCTGGTATACTGTAGTTCTCAAGCCTTTTACTGTAAAGTGTTTTTCTTTTTCTCCAATGATTGGAAAAACTAAATCTACCAAAGTGTTCGCCCTCATGCACCCTTTCTGTCTTATCCTCCTGTTACACGTAGAGCTACTCCAGCACCACATTTCTAAAATGGATATCATTATTATATTTGCATGAGAGTCTCTCGGCAGTAGAAAGCTAATAATAAAAAAAACTTTGTTGTGTCATCTGCATCCCAAACACCTGCACCCGCAGAAAGGTGGAGACGACAAACATACATCAGAGCTGACATCGCACCAACTACCCAAAGGACTCTCTCTTTTTCTTCCCCCCTTTCTCTCTGTCTGCAATCTGACATCAGTCACTGCAGAGTATAGGAGCGCACAATCACTCCTTACTTTCCTTTTCATTATTATGCATCTCTCCCTTCAACACAATCACTCCTTACTTTCCTTTTCATTATTATGCATCTCTCCCTTCAACTGCCTTGCTCTCTTTTATTCCACTACAAACTTGTCTAACCCTGACCTCTTCCTGTCTTTTCAACTGAATGTAGCTGTAAAATATTAAGTGGAAAGCAGATGATGGAGGGACAGACAAAAAGAGAGGCGGAGGTTCCCGTGGCATTTCTGAACAAAATAAAGTGCTTCTCCAAATACTAACAGTATGTGTGGACTGGCTTTATGTAGCCAATGGGTTTCTATTAGATTTTGCATGTCGGGTCAAATCAAATAAAGCGTTTCTGCTGGCCCATGCTTTCTACTTTGGCCTGTGAAAAGGAGCTTTGCCACTTTGTGAGCCAACCTGGAAAGCTGAGCATTTCCCGGCCTTTTCAGTCCACCCACACAGACAGAGATAAGAGCACAGAGAAGAGGGGAATGCCATAGTGGTTTAGGCAGTAAGCCATGGCAGTAGGGCAAAGAGTGCACTGCATAGAAAAGAAACTACTAGTTTGTAAAAAAGCAAAGCAGAATCAATTTGACCAGCTTTATATTTCAACAATACAATGATTCCTCTATCAGCTATGTGACGCAAAATAACCTAAAAAATGTAGACAAGGTGATAATGAGTCAGTGCATCATATGTTGTAAAATAAATTAATTGTATCCGCACTGATCATTTGCCCTATTTATCCTGCTTGCAGCACTCATTCTCATTAAGTTGTCATGCTTTTAGTGCCATCCTGCTCGGCCGAAGCCATTTAAGTTGAGCTGAATAATACAAATGCCTTATGTAAGACCCACTTCACTTGTGATCAATTATGAAAGCCTTGTGAAAGTGTGAGTGTAGCAGCAGCTGCAGGCGAAGAAAGGGTTTCAGTGTCTTGGTTTGACAGGCTCAGACGAAAATGAGAAAGAAGAACCAGTTCTTTGAAGAGAGTTGGTATTGATCTGGTTGGACTGTAAATAGCCAGAATCAGTGCTGGTTGTCAGGCTATTTAGTGTTCAGTGGTTTTATGGATGATACAAAGGCAGCCCATAAAGAAGATAAAAGGCCCCGGTGATGAAAAAGTGTGTTTCATGTTTGGCTGAGTAGAACTGATTTCTGTACAATCAACAATTGCGTGTGGAGATATTTAGTTACACTCGTCACAGAAAGGTGTGACAGCGCTTACCGAAAGTGGTGCCAGCTTCAGGCCGCGACACCGAAGAGACAATGACAAAACCGAATCCTTCGTTCTCGCCACGGCGGATCTCTACGTCGTAGGGCTGCAAGGCGGAGGGGGCGTTGGAGATGGCGCTGGGGGGCTGAGAGGAGGTGGTGGCGACTGCCGCAGCGACCACAGCGTTGCCGCTGCCTCCCGCCCCTCCGCCCCCTCCCCCGCTGCCGATGCCGGAGGTGGAGCCGCTGCCAGAGCTCACGGTGTTTAGGGAGTTCTGGCTGCCCTGTGGGGTGCGCTTCCCCATCTCCTCCGTGAAGCTGGGCGCCTGGGTGCTGCTGTGGTGGGAGGACGCCGGCGATGGGGGCACGTCTCCCTCTGCTTTAACTACAGATGGCGGAGGAGGATAAGGTGAGAAAGATGAACATATACAGAGAAGGGTGATAAAGGAAATGGTGTGGAGAACGAGAGAGATTTATGGAAGAAATTAAGAAAAACAAATTGTTGACAGGGAGGTGAGGCAGAAGAGATTAAGGAGATGACACAAGTGAGAGTGTTTGAGAAGAGAATGAAGACAAACAGATTAGCATTAGACCAGACATAGTTATATAATAAGTTCCGGAAGATAATAGAACAGAAAAAGCAGAGTAAGAGACTGCTGCATAATAGGGCAAGATATGACAACACAGCAAAATGTTGCATCATGTGTGCAATCTGAAAAAGATTGTAAATAAACACAGACAGTTTTCTCTCCTAACACAGCTAGTTCATGCTGATATGATAAAAGACAAGCTGGCAAGACACCTTGGGGAGAAGAGCCTCTGCAACAATCTGTCCTCTGATCTGTTCTGAACAAAAGATGAACTAAAGACGTCATATCTGGACATTTCATTCCACATTTCATTTCCTGTGCAGCTGCTCACGGAAGGCGCCTCATATTCTCGACGCTCTGAGGCAGACGGGGAGCAGCAACGCACTAATGTATGTCTGCTGACAGCAGGCCGAAGGTTGACCACCCTCTCCATCATATTTATGGGCCTTTCTTTATCGCCTTCCGAGGAGCAGTGTGGAGCTGAGCAGAGCAGTGAAATGGCAGTGATTGGGGGTGGGGGGGGGGGTGTTTGCTAGCTGTAGCGGGCGAGCGCTTCCAACCAATACACATCCAGACTAATACAGAGGAAGGCGACCACTGCACATAGCAAGCAGGTCCCCGGGTCCCTGATGGAATTGTGATTAAAAAAAAATGGAGCCCTTGGCGATGTGAAGTACACATAGTGCTTTTCATGCCGATATATGACTTTGTTGGCGAAATAATTCGTTAATTAAATTCATAAATTATAAAATACACTGCTGATTTAATATGAAACTGACATGCTCAAATATGTTAACAGCAACTACAAGGAAACCGACACTGTGATTAGGTATCTATCTATATTTATTCAAGGTGGGAATCACCAGAGGCCTCACGATACCATATCATCAAGATAGTTATGTCACGATATTAAATAAATTGCAATATTCTGCGATATATTGCAATTTATTTCCTTTCTTCCAACTTCAAATTTTTCCCAATTTCAAATTATGTCCCCAAAAGGAAACTTTGTCAACATCTGTTATCTAAATAGATACATTTCTCTGTTTGTTCATCTCACTTCAATTTTATTGCTGCAAAATGGGATTGTCAAGAAGACAAACTGACCAACACATATGTAATAAAAGATATATACTTGCCGTCTGTGTCGATCGATACAGAATTGCCACGGAAAATATCGTGATACTATGCTGTATTGATTTTTTCCCCCTACTCTAAATATTTGTATATTGATATCTATATCCATACATACTGTATATTCAGTATGAGTGGATGAACCCCTCAGCAGGTCTCTAACAAGCTAGACTGCTGATCTTTATCCCTCTTCCTTCTTACCGGTGTAGTTGGTTTTGCGTCGCACAGTGAGGTTGACGTGGCCCTGCTTGGCAGCCTGTTGCATCAGTTGCACCACAAGTTGGTGGGACTTGCCCACCACTGCTGTGCCGTCCACGCATATCAGTTCATCCCCGGAACGCAGGCGTCCGTCCTCGTCTGCCGCGCCGTACTTCACTATGTGGCCAATGTAGATCTGAAACACAAACAAAGTAGATAAAGGACACTTGTGTGACTGTGCTCACAAATCTAGATCATGTACAGATAGGCAAAGACTGCCAAAAGGGCAATATATTTTTAGATTGGACACATGGAAGGAGTTCAAACAATGCTTTAACTGAGACACAAAAAAAATTAAGAAAGATATATTATTATGTACGTATATGCATTAAGTCCCAACTTTTACAGCAGGCATTAAGTTGGCATGCAGTTGCAGGTCTGCTACAATTTAAACAGCACTATTGCGTCTTTCCTCTTCTTCCAAGCCTGCTACAGTAGTCACCCCAGCTCCAAAGTAAATCATTATTTCTTTTACTTCAAAAAACGCAGTGCAGGCCAGTGAACAAGAACAAACAACTTTGCCTCTTTAAGAATGACATGGTGTGTGCACGGGATGGGTGGTTTTCTTTTTACATTGGCCAGATCAAAGTGATACTGTGTTGTAGAAATCACTGACAGATAAATAGAAAAACAAATAAAAAAAACAACAAAAAAATCTATAGATGCTGATCAGACTAGTGCTGGGAATGTAGCGTTCATTTCATTATTCAGGTTACTAAATCTTGTCAGTTGTATGATAGTATACTCTTCACACACATATGATGTGAAAATTGAGGACATTGAAAAGCTAACTAGAGAGAATCAGCTGTGAGAGATAGAAAGAGTGTGAGAGAGACTCACCGGCTCTCCTGGCTCGTTGCCTCCTAGGATCCTGAAGCCGAACCCTGTGTCTTTCCTCCACAGAAAAATGTCCTGCTCCTGGAAATCTGGAACTGTGAAATTAACAGAGCACCATTAACATTTCTGCATTAATATCAACAGCCAGCCCAGGGGACTGCCTGTCGGCACCAGTACAAGAGCTCAGCCCTAGTACAACTCCCTCAATATCCCCCTATTCAGTCAAAATACCATGGTTGAGCTTTGTCATAAAGAGGACTGCAGAGAACGGTATGACCATAATGGATGCACCCATTGTTCTAAGGCAATCAAACCCCCTGTGTGCATGTCAACATGCAAAAATTCACCCCCCCCAACTGTTCCAAGCTTTGTCACCAAGATAGCACTTTTGCACAAACAATCTGTCTGGAGGCGTTGGGAAAAGAACAAACATCTGATCATCAAAAGATACAAAAAGATCTATTTTGGGTAAAGAGCATAGGTATAGAGCTTAAATAAACTATCAAAAGCCAGACAGGCTGCCAAAACAATTCAGAGCACCTTCATTCATTGGTCCCATAATTAGAAATGATCAGGCTGAAATTCCACTCTGAAGTCTGAAATAGCATAGTTTTCTTTTTTCCTTTAGCTTTATTTACAACATTTTCAGTGACGTTCCCACGGCCTGGACATTTCTATTCCAATGGACTACACGGTTTCTTTCATGAGGTGATGTGTGACATACAACTCCATTTCTACTCTTCCCTATGTTGGAGAGCACTTCCCACCCAACAGAGGTGGTAATACAGGCTGGAATACGCCATATATTATTAAGTATGGCTAGTTCACAGCCCACTCCCATCCACAAGAGACAGAAATGTGTGTATATTAGTCAAAAGAAAGGTACTGTGCTATAAAAGAGGCAATTGCACTGCAGAGAATGACAGCTCATGGTTCATGTAGCAGCGTAGATGGAGGGAGCCTCAGGGGGGCTACTGGGAGCCAGTAGATAAGACGGCGCGAGCGTGCATGTGTGTGGCCTCACCTTGGTGTACACGTGAGCTTCTTTGCTTTAAGTGTGTATATACTTATTCACATATTCATGTTATGTGCATGCATTCGTATGGTCACAGCTGTGTTGTACGGGCTGACAAACATGCACCCCTGAGTAAACTCCCAGGGAGATTTCCTTTTGCTTCAACATAGGCCACTGCTGCCAAGGCCACTGAAGCCACGAAGAGGCGGCAGGGTGGCAGAAGGCATAAACAGCCTGCGCCCAATCTGTTCCATCAGTCAACAGCTAAAAATCCCTGCCACCCCTTTCCAATCTATTACAATGTAACCGTGGAGGAACTAGGGGAGAAAGAGTTAGAGGGTCGCAATCTGCACCTGTACTCGGCGGGGTCACACCCTGCTCCTGTCGATTAATAGATCCATAAGTGATCCCCGCAGTGAGGCAACTGGGCGTGAATTAGGGGTGGAACGGTACATGTATTCGTATTGAACCGAAACGGTACGGGCGTCACAAATTCACACGGAGAATACACGGTATAAAAATAAATCTTGTGTGCAAATGAACTAATGTAATGCGGAAATACTGTTAGATACGCGGGTTCTTTAGGGACACCTAATCTGTAGCCCCGCCTTAGCTCTGAAGCTCTGATTGGCGCTGCCTATGTAGCCGAGCTCCGTCTGTATGTAGTTTGAGTCAGAGATAGCGCGAGTGGTGGCGACCCACAAGAGTTAGGACCCGCCGGCCTCTTTAAGATCGCAAGTCTGGGAAAACTTTGGTTTCCCAGTCAGTTACAGTAGTACAGGCGAGAGAGTGGTGGATAAGACTGCTGTTGTAGATTAGTGTTACGTTTCCAGCGCCGCAGCTCCTAAGTTTTATAGCTGATTGTCTTATAATGTTTACAAGTTACAGATGGATTCTGGAGATGATGTGGGGTACTTATTGTTTACTGTTTACATCTTACTTTACACACTTCAGGCTGTTGCAGCTAGCTCAGGGGAGAGACTGTATGACACTAGGTGGTACAGCCTGAGACATGCACAATAAAAAAAATTGCCTTCTGCATTTTTTTTTTTTAACCGAACCGTGACTTCTGTGTACCATTCCACCCCTAGCGTGAATCGATCAATATTTTACAAAGATGGACAGACCTGTGGAGACCTATGAGCGAGGACTGCAAATAACAAGCATGCATGGTTCAAACAGGGAAAGAATTAAACTGGGAACATGTTAAAACCAGGCAATAATCAAAATGAAGGCCAATAAAGCAAGGGCGATCCTCTCTGGCCCCTATTTTTTAGAGCAGGTAAATGCTGTGTGAGTTTTTGGGGTGGATTTATTTCTGCAAATGGAAATCATTCACCACATGGTGTGTTTAAAGACCTTGATCTCAGCAGAACTTTTCATTACAGCGAATGACGCGTAGAGAAATGCCTTTGCCGCAGCTGAGTCTTGAGCCCTATGGGGTGTAATGTGGCGTGATTTACACCTGCTGACACAGGTCAGCTGTCCTCCCTGTCATTCTCTCTGTGCTCCTCTCTACTTTTCTATACGTCAGAATCCCTTGATCTCCCAAAGCTCGACCTTTCTCTTGTCCCAACATTTCTCTTTCATGTCCCATTTCTGTCCCTTCCCTCTTCGTTATCCTTTGTGCTCTCCTTGCAGTCCTCCCATTTGCACTGAACAAACTGGCTTAGGCAATTTAGAAAACCCATGTTAAGGCTCCTTCACCTTACCACAGGTATGTAGACGCATCCCCCCCTTAGTCTTGGTTTCTTTTACTCTCCATCACTATTCTTTGTTTCCTTTTTAAATCAAACTATTGTCCACTCAGCCCTTCTCGACAACTTGCCAACAGGCATCTGCCCTCCTAACCCACGCTCAGCCCTTCTCTTCACATTCTCCATAGGCATCTAAATAATGAAAATCCTTGATAAGTGGTGCCTGGGAAAGCGATTAGATGTTCTCAGCCATTACAGACTCTGTTTTCGCTTTTCCTCTCTTGTTTTTTTTTTACACTTGACAGTGGACCTAAGGGTTATTTTTTTTAATTGGAGCTATCCCTTTGCTTTGGCAAGGCTAGAAAAAAAAGGAGGGGGGTATGCAATCCACTGACATCCACTCCACTATTGCTGCTAATTATACGCCTGTGTGTCTTACGGGAAGTCTAGTGTAAAAGGGTGTCAATGGTGGCAGTGTCGACAATTGGACCACAGCAGAACCTACAGTAGCTTTTAAACATCTGGACAAAGAACATGTGGGAGACCACTGCTTCTAATGCTGGTTGGAAATCAATACTTATATTAAATAAATAAATGTATTCATTCATCGTTAAATGAGAGGATTGATCTCATGTCTGTATGCTAAATATTACGATAGAACCAGCAGGCGAGCTAGCTTAGCACAAAGACAAGGGGTTAACGGCTAGCCTAGCTCTGTCTAAAAGAAAACTAACCTGCCTACCAGCTTTAAAGCAACATTTTAGCTAATCGCCTGCTGACTCTAGCTTTTTTTATTGAGTGCACATATGTCTTCATTCGATCGTCTCAAGACAGCAAATAAGCCTACACCCCAAAATGCTGAACTACTCTTTCAATTTCACATTTAAAAAAATACATTTAGTTGACATTTATGTATATTCTACAATGTTATTTCCATCCTTAGTTAAACGTAAATATAGCTGAATATACCGTATGTGAATATAAACCAGTTACTTACATGCACAAGACTTATCTCTTAACCCAAATCTTGCTCCAAAACGTGCAGTACCATTTAAACACACCAAGGGTCTCCACTGAGCCAACAGCCCCATGCAGCCCTCATCCAACCGCCACCAAAAATGTATATACTTACGCCTACTTTCATACATGCTCCTGGACTGGGCCCAGATCTTAAAGGGGTCCGGTTTTCTTTGGATGGTCCCGTCTGCTGGGGAGTCCTGGGGCGGCAGGCCTGGCAGGGGCTGAGAGGGGGGCGGGGGAGCGATGCTCTCGCTAAGAGGGGGTGCCAGGGACGTGTGCACGGGAGAGTCTGTGTGGGTGCTCCGGTGGCTGGAAACGCTATGCTGGGAGCTGTTCTGACTGTCCTTTCTCGACAATTGCTGTTGGAGAAGCAGATCAATATCATTTGACAATTGAAAGGCAGCTGTGTCAGTACACTTGTGAACATGGATGCTGAACTGGGCGGGGACAGACTTGTCGGTACAGGGGAGAAAAAAAGATTATCGCATGCTCAGCGGTGGAAAGACAAGGGGTTGTGGTTTGTTAAAGGGGAATCAATGGGATGAAGATTAGAATACAAAGGCATTTTGGATCAGAGATAAAAAAATAAATAAAAAAAAGATTAAAGATTGCTGCTCCTTGGGGTAAAAGGAAGCATGACCTGAGAGTGAATATTGTCAACAATTCTTGTATTGTTACTGTATTCAACAAAGAGAAAATAAACCTGTTTTATTCAGATAATTATTTTAGCATACAAAAGGGAGAAAAAAAAAACCCTCAATGGTTTCTCATGATTAAGTCATTCAGCTGTGGGAGAAACAACTGTAGCTCAATTTACAAGGGGTACATTGCCTATTCCTTTTGTTAAACAGAGTGGAATGTATTAAAAAGGAACTGCATCCCCTGCTGCATATGGAAATATATTCACAGTGAATAAAGCACTTGTGAGGTTTGAAACAAAGGGGGGGGGGCGGATTTTACTGGTGAAGCCAGAAATATAAAACTCTCCATAAATTGCCACTAGCCCCTCAATAACATGGGCACTTAAGCACCTGCTGGAGTATTCGAAGGGAGCGGTGCTTAAGCATGCTAGAGCACACACAATCCTGAGCTCAAGTACAAGTACGCTGCAAGTACAAGTAAAAATCCTTTCCATGACCCTTGTCACAGTACCTTTATTTACAGTCCCATCTTCAACATTGGGAAAGGGTTACTGACAAAGCATGAAAAAGAAAGGAAGCTATTTTCAGACAATAAGATTAAATGACAGCAGTTCAGTCTCTTCACATCATGTGACCTGCCGGCACTTCGGATGCGGTTGACAAAAATACACCAGGAAGGGGCGGAGGCAAGCGGCTCATCTGTTCTCAAATATCAAAGTGTTTGGCCTTCAAAGTGCAGCCATGTCTTCAATAAATCCAGACTCATTACTCCCTGAATCAGCTCCACACACCTCTGCAATTCATGTTTATATTCATCACCCTTGTTAGACATAAAAGAAGCTTGACACTTTAGCAGATATTAAGTCAGAGCCGTGGATCCAGGTGGAATGCTTACTCCACCAGCGTTATGAGTAGAACCTCACTGCGTTGTGTGGAGAAGTAAAAATAAATGGATTCATATAATTAGTCACAAATGCAGGCCTTGTTTGGTGCTAAAGTCACCCCTTAGGACTGAAATGATGCAAAATGATGGTCATTTTCATTCCATCGAACGAAATGGTACCTCCATTAGCCAATGCGGCAGCATTTTCTTGGGTTTCTCTCAGTTTCTCTCTCAGTTTGATGTATACAAAGTCCAAATCCCATTTCCCTATCAAATGAAAACAAATCTCTTGTTCTTGATGGATCTATTAGATTTGACCTTCTGCAGTCATTGTGTTCTTCCTCTGTCCTCTGGGACTGGTCTAATACATTGGTTTCTGCTGCTCCAATAACTGAGAAAGAAGATGGGAAGGAGGGAGGTGGGGCTTGGGCAATGAAAACAAATCCTTGCTGCTTCCTCAGACTCAGCTCAGTCCTGCTTTTCCACCAGCAGGCCATCCTTAGGTTCAGTGCATTAGTGCTTTAGTGTGTTTTGTTGCACCCAACCAGCCTAATACAACCAAACATTATGTTAAAACATCACGCATAAACACTAGGGGTGTCGCGATTCTCCAAATCTTCGATTCAATTTGACTTTTGATATTAAGGTCACGATTCGATTCTCGAATTAAACGTGTTCTTTTCAGGAGTGACGACAATGGCCCAATATGAGCCACTAGATGGCAGAAGGGTACTTTACAAGAACAGTTTTTCAAAATGAACAAAGTGCAATTGAAAGAACCACTAGTTTAACGAGATGCACTGGAACGCACCATGGAGTCCCCTCAGAGCCTACATGCTACCTTCGTTGTTTGTTTACATAATTCACTCACGGGGAAGGCAAAATATTGCCTCACCTGTGACTTCAGTGAAGCAGGAGCATTTTTCAGTTCTGTTGTTTCTCTGTTGTTATTGCCAACTCCGGCAGTGGCCATAGTGTCTGGAAAAGAGCAGCTGCAGGCTACTGGTAAGCATACCCTGTGTCTTTAGCTGCATGTTAGCAGCCAGAAAGCTCCGCTGTGTCTGTTTGTTTGTTTTTCTTCAGATGTGCACAAGTAAGCGGGGGTGAAGAGGGAAAAAAAGACTTGGGAAATTGTCGATCTTGCTTCTAAATTTTGAGAGTCGAAATTGAAAGCTCATTTGAATCCATTTTTCAATTTTAAATCGAAATTGTGACACCCCTAATAAACACTATAATCATCCTCAACGTATCACCTCTATTATCTGCTATAATAATGCTATACCATCACCATTATTATCTAACAAATGGCATACCCAGCACCAATAAGCCTACCACTATACCTCATTCCCCGAAACTTTCACCCCAGCTAAACAACATCACATACCATCCTAGTGTAATCTCTGTATGGAGGAGACTGCTCAAAACCATCCTGCAAAACAAAATTGACAAACGCATGTTTAGTCAGACACAGTCAATAGGGTCCCTTCATTAATGCAGCAGATATCACTGGATCAGGGACTCTCAGCTGTGATCCTACATTCAACTCTCACACTGCAAGCTTAGCGCCCTGCGCGATGCGATCATCAGCGTGTTAGCAACCCAGCTCACGCTGTGCATCAAAGCCCCTCGTCCAAGCCCCCTCCAGAGAGGTGGGGGGGCTGATGTTTAGCTCCAGGGATCCACCCCCGCAAAGCACAGCATCCAATGTTGACCAAACAGACCCACAACACCAGCACAAGTTACACCTTACGGAGCAGAGTTAAAGATGAGGTAGAGAGGAGAGGAGGTGAAATGAAGCCAAATATCCTTATGACAGATACAGCATGTAGATAGAGGACAGAAGAGGGATGGATGGATGGGAGAGGACAAAAATATAGAAAAAAGAACAACTACTTACCAGTTTTGGGCTCTTTTTTGCAGGTGCCACACCTGTGAAGCCAAACAGAAATGGGAAAAAGAAAAAAAGGAGGTTACCAATGTAGTTTTACTATATCGTCCATGTTCAGAAAAAAGGAGAATGCAAAAAAAATAAAAAAGAAGAAGAAAGGAACAACAAAAGGTAACGCAGACTCCAAAACAATGTCACAACAGTGCTCATCTAGCCCTCGTCTCCTTCTCCCTCCTTTCCTCTCTTTCCCTGCTTGGCTCCTTTGCTCGCCCATCCGCGGCTGGCGTTTGGGGGAGGAAGGGAGGGGAGGGGGGGGGGGGGGGGGCAGGCAGCGCGATCTATCTGCATCACTGCCGCGGCCAGCGCTCGGCTTGACTGGTGCAGCGGAAGAGTGGGGCCAGCCCCAAGGGCTAACCCAGCGCTCGCAAGAGCCTGGCTACCCGACGGTGGAGAATGCATGTGAGTGAGTGAGTGTGTGTTTGAGGGAGGAAAGTGAGAGTTAAGAGAAAAGGACAGAATCCTGGAGAGCAACTAAGCCAGAGAATAAAGAGAGAGGAGTAGAGAGGAAAAGAGCGAGCTGTGCTCTGGAGTTCCTGGCCGTAGCATTACCCATGGAGAAGGAGTCCAAGATACTGAACATTAAATTATAGGCAACCGTCAGTTCCCCTCTTACTGAGACCATCTTCCTGAGTCCGCTGAGCGCCGCGCTCCGCTGTCGAAGGCTCCAGCATCTATAGGCAGTTGTAGCGTCCTCCCGTCTCTCCCTTTCCTGCTGTCTTTTCCTTTTTTCCCCTCTCTCTCTCTCTCTCTCTCTCTCTCTCTCTCTCTCTCTCACACCTCACTGCACACTGTCCTCCCTCCCTTTTCTTCCCTCAGCATCACCACACACCCTCCCTCCCTCTTTCTCTCTTCCCTCCATCTCAGCCTCTCTCCCACCCCCACATGCTGGTAAACATCCACGCAGCTGCATAAACACAACACAACACAACACAACACAAGGGCATCAGGCGGCTTCGTGCGGCGCTACCCAACACAAATCGAAGTGTGCTTAAGGTATGACAGACGGGTTTCTGCTTGAGTGAGCAGTGACCAGAAATATCATTATCGCAGAGAAGCACATAAAGAAAGACTGACGGATGACTAAAATGCTAACACAGCCTGGATCTAGCTGAGGAAAATTGCTCCTTATGCACATCACTGCCCTCTCCCCCTCCCTCAATCCCTCCCTCCCTCCCTCCCTCAACTCTGCACGAAATAAACAGTTGTGTGAAGTTATGGAAATGAGTACGGGAGAAGGAATGCATGAAACAAAGAGAAAATGCAATACTCGCGTTGTGTATTTACCTCTATAATATTCAAAATGCAACAACGAGTGGAGTACGAACCACACACACACTTCTGACATACAACAGGGGTGTGTAACACAAGTAAAGCATGAGTGAGACCAGGCGATGTCTGATCTAAGAAAATGGGCCAGTTTTGTGTGTCAATCCTTTAGGGAAACAGAGAGGATAAGAGAGACACACACGCACGCACGCACGCACGCACGCACGCACACACACGCACACACACACGTCTTCTTTATCTCTCAGACATCTGGGTTTATTCACAACCGACAGCTCCAACTGTGTTGCGTCTGCAGCTTTTTTCTTCTCTCCATCCTCTCCCTCCCCCATCATCCTTCCCATCATCCTTCCCCTGTCTCCTGTTCACCCCCTTTTTTCAATCAATAGGAATCATTCATTCAGGAACACATAGCAATCCCCTAAATCAGACACGGACGCAGATGCACACTGTCAATCCCGAGGTATTTTCTCTGGCCTAAGCATGCTGTCAGTCAAAGTGTCAGGCGGTCGTTTGATTATCCTTCATCTATCAACTACAACTGATCTGCTGCTGCTGTCCGTCAATGTCTCTCAGCACGCTTGCTCTCCAAGCATTTCGATCAGACTCACTGATAAACAGAACAGACACGCCCGTGAAAGCAAGAAACCGACTCAGACACAGGTCAATTCTGGTCTTGGCAATGCACTGTACTTTTAGAAATTTTACCTTGGAATCTATATATGCTTTACTGTAAAAGCAATATTACTAATTGAGATATTAATTTAAAGATATAGAGTTCAACTAAACTATAAGGCATTGATATCTGTTGACAAATGAAGCAAAACTGTGTGCAGGTCAACATTACACTGGTAGGCAGAAGCAGTGGGTGCAGTGTGTGAAGTACCAGGGTGTGTTTGAAGCTCCCAGATCAAAAAGTATTGTGGGTGTTTGGGCCAATCTCCAGTACTAATTACATACAAGAGGGAGGAAACAGCGGTTTTGGACAGGTGGAAGATCTCGGCTGGCCTGAGTGAGAGAGCACCAACTAAATCCTAAGTGCCACCAGCTCTCAAATAATGTACCAGGAGCGCTGTAGCCCCCCAGCTCATTTTATTATGCTTACTAAATCTTAAAATTTGTGGCAGAAAATGCATTCTCAACCATGAATAATAAAGGACTGCTCAACCTACGGGGCACTAAATTTGTATAATATGTGGTTTTTATGATTGATATATCAACTGATTATTGTAAATTCCAACTAAGCCAAAATAATAAAGTATTCAGTATATATGAGGATTGCAGTAAAACATTGTATTGAGCTTGACAGAATAACAGTGTTCTTGTTTTACTGCCTGAGGGAAAAACTCCATGATTTTCAGTGAACACAACTTGTTTTTCTCTGTGTGACAGCCCCACAGCTGGTTAAGTCCCAACAGTTTGGGTGCATGAAGACGGTGTGTAGTGGACTCTTTTGCCAACACTGGAAATAAGGTGTGGCGGAACACAGAACACAGCATTTACAATGTGTGAACTGGAAAGATGAATACTCCCTAAATACGCTCTGTTTTGGAATAATTGCATTTGGCTGAACTGGTTTCAGGTTGACAAGAGGTACTGTACCTTTTTTCCCTTCAACAGATAGATATTGTTGCATAAAATCTGGCAGCACACCAATTACTAAACGAAAGCCATTATTAAGCAGATTACGTTGTCTGTCCACAGTGCGTGTCTTTGTATGTGTGTGTTGGTAGATCTCGGCTAGGAGTGATGGCTTCCAACAGGCAGGTCCATCTGTCCCCGTGGAGACAGTGCCTGGTGACCGTGGGGAACCGACAGACGGTCTCCAAGGAGTAAAAGGCACACTTCAGCAGCCAGGATGTGACAGCCCTGCAGAGTACAGCTTTATTTAGCTTCTTCTGTGTGTGTAAACAGTGAAATTGAATGTGACAGAGGAGCATAGCAATGTGGCTAAATAGATACCAAAGATGACCAGGGACAGCATGCATGCTAAAAGTAAAAAAAGAAGAAAAAAAAAAAAAGAAGGGGTGGAACATAGTTTTTTTTCTTACATGGAAGGCCATTGTGCTTTATTACATATATGAAAAAAACATAATTATATGTATTTTTCCCTTTATTAAGTCAACCCTGGCTTTTAAAAAGCAGAGGTTAAATCTCCTCCTCCCACAATGCACACACCCATCCAGAGGAGACCCCAGCGCAGATTATCTGTAGAGCATTGTCATAGAAATAAAGGATGGTGCAATGGTGGAGATTTACAACTCGCCCAACAGCTATGGAGGTGTGAAGACACTAGAGATCGGTGAGGGGTGAGGCTCACCTTGTCCCTGTGCAACAAGCAGTGATTCACAGGCACACGCCTCTGGCAAGCCCAAAATGAGTGGAGGTGAATCGTGGGCACCTGGCGGGCAGGCCGCTGCCCCATCATTGCTTTTGAGGAATGCAAGTGCCATTGGAACGTGCAGTCAGCAGAATTTTTAATGCGAAGTGGGCAGAAATACGACGCTTCCTGCACATATAGTTAATTGATTTCCTACTTTGGTCTGTGCAGGGACCCATCATCAACGTTTATCTCTTTCTAATGGCTGTGTACAAGACTGTCCACATTATACGGGCCTCGTGAATGTGCATGCCGGTAACTGAGAGTTTGTTTATGTGGGTTATGTAAGTTCACGTAATTGTGGGCCCATCAGTGTGTGTCCTCAAAGAACACTGGTCCGTGGAGTGCTTTTTGACAGGAGGTATTTACAAGCTGTCTGCTCACTAGCCCAACATTATGCCAATAGGAGCTATCTAGTGTGACGATGCTCCACTTGATGTTTTACCCTCTTTAAGCTGCACGTCAATGACAAAACAAAGGAAAACAGACATTTCAACCCACTGTCTGTCTTCAAGGTTACAAAACATCTCTCTCAAACTGCACTTTAAGGCAATGAGAGGAAAGGCAAACAAACGTAAACAAGAGGAAATACACCCCCTTGTGCTTGAACGCTACGGCTGCTTTTTAAATAAATGCTCTTAAGATGTTTCCAAGTAGTCATGCAGATAATCTCAGGCCTTCAACATTTGTTTGGGTATTGCGATTCCTATTTATTCAAAGGAGATAGTGAAAGTAACTGTGCAGTGGAGGGGTTCATCAAATAAACTGACATTTGCAAAATAGTTTAACACTTCTTGCCTGTGTTTGTCCCTCAACCTGCCATTTGTCTGTCCGCTGGGTACGTGGGAGGAGAGAAAAGGTCCATCTCTCATTCTGAGAGGAGTGCAAGGCCTGATTGCCCAGCAGGGACTAATGTGCCACCGTTGATTGATGAGTCATGACGTGCGGAGAGAGAAAGTGGAAAAGAGAGAGAGAGCAAAGCATCATGGGGGTTACTGTGCCACTCTTTTGTTTTCTCTCTAATCCTCTGACATCCTTCCATCCACCATTCTCTTCCTCTTCCTTCACCAACTACAGCTGTCTTTCCTTCCATTTCCTGTAGATGGCTACAAGCAGTTGCTGCAACCAAGCCCAATTTACCTTTGCATTTATTACAGCACCTGCCAGGCCTTACAAACAGGTAAAACAAAATAAATAAAAAGAACGTAGAAAGACACTGCATCCATGTTGAGACAAATTGGGCTTCATTTTTCTTCAGCTGACTAATGACATGAGCTGCTGGGCTATTGGAGGCTGTGTCTCAGAAATCTGACACCCAAACAGGTTTTCGTTGACAAAAAGGCTGTACAGCAGGTGTATGCGTCCCTATGGACCCTGTTACACTTACACCTTTTAAAAGGGAACAGGGGAGAGGAAATAAGCGTCTGTCCAATGGCAAGACACCAGGGGCCAAAAATGAATTATGTCAGTGCATCAGTGAGGGCAGGAGAAGACAGGCATGGGGAAATGAGCACATTAGAGCAGTGTAATTAGACAAATGAAAGAACAATGTACCACGAAACACAGAGTTGATTCAAGTAATAAATCATGTGGGTGTGCTTATAGGCAGTACTGTATATCTCAGTACAAAAATGTCTTGTGTGCATAAACTATGAAACACTGTCAAAGTCTCATTACCTGACATTCTGACCTGTGGGTGGTTCTTCCTCTGTATGTATTAACTGGACCAAAAAGGGTCAAAAAAATTAATCATAGCTATCGTAGCTTGCTCATACAAAGAATATGAAAGACCCTAAAAAACCCTCAAATGAGATTCACATTGCCAGGTTTTCACAATGAGATCCATGAATCGCAGGTTCTTTACCTCAACGTTCAGCACACTCTGGCTTGGGTGGCATAGAAACACATGCTCCCATTTTCACACCTGCTGACTTGGGGACATGCTCATACATAGTGAGAATGACAGAGTGAAAAGGGAGAGGGTGCATGTTTGTGTGTGGGACGCAGGGATTGGCTCCCATCTTCATGTGGGCGAGAGGAGTGAATCTAAATACTGACAGTGGGGGAATGGAAACAGAAAAGGGGGATGGAGGGTTGGAGGAGGGGTGGACCTGCACCAATTAAGACCAGGCTCGTTCTGCCTGGAATCCATAATTGGATGCATGACTGTTTGTGTTTTAGACTGACATCAAGTGTGTGTGGATGCGTGTGTGTGTGTGTCTGTGCATGCACCAGTGGAAGAAGAGATTCTTGATAGATGGAAGGAGAGTGGGAGTAAAGAGAGCACAGGAGAGAAAAAGATCTATGTGTATGATAAGCAAAGCTGACATCAGGACCCTAATTAGAGGCCAGTGTGCCTTGCTGCTACTGGTGGAGCGAGCCGGAGTGAGAAAGCACCGAGGAGAGTAAGAGCAGGAGAGTAATTAAGGCACAGTATCTCGAACTTTATGTTCTCATGAGTGCGACTGTGTGTGTATATGTCAGACATGGAAAATCTGAAGGAAAATGTGTAGGAATTCAGTATGAGGACGAAATAGAAACTGATACGCACATAGTGTATGTCCATAAATTTGTGATGGAGCAAAGGCATCTGATCTTTTTCCTTAACTAATTCATTCACTAAATTAATTCTTATTTTATTTATTTGTAATGCCACATATGGTCTATCTAAAGTAATTGTATTTGCATATAGAGTACTTACTCTCTGGTCCCAGCTTCTCCAATGTGATAAATGTGATCATTTGCTGCTTTATGTTTGTTTTATATGAAAACAAAACATTTGAAGATGTCTTCCTTGACTCTGGCATTTTTCACTTTCTCTACATTTTACAGACAATAATTCGATTTATAGAAGCAAAACAAAAATATGAATCAATAATAGAAAGAATCATTAGTTGCAGCCCTAGATCAAATACAATTGTGGTTGTTCATATTGACAACAATTAATTGAATGAATGAACAATGAATTAATTCTCAAATATGCACACAATTCACATCTATGTCCAGATGCGGCTAGATGGGGCTGGGTTTTATTCAGAAATATTCAATACTAGTACAAGAGCCTTACCTAAATAACATACAAATTAAAATAGCAAAAATATGTATATCTAAGATGTCTGATTAAAAAATAAAAACAGAGTATGAATGTGATGCCACGTTTTACGACTTGACAGCTTTTAATACATAGAGTGCTGTGGACACATTCTTGCTATGGAGGTTTGATTCCGAGCCCTAGTGCGGGACAAATAAAAAAAGAAGTCTACACTGCACTAGTCCAATTTGTAATTTGGCTCACTAATTACTGCCTGTGTTGTGATGTTGGAGTCATTAGGCTCTTCATCAGAAAGGATCTTTGTAAAACATACAGAAGCCAGCACTTGGTACTTAAATGTGCAGATGGGAGAAGTGCAGTGAGCAGACTTCTGTTCTATTATTAATCTGCATGGAGCACCAGAGGGCAGGTCCTGCTGTAAGACACTACGTATTAAATTGGCTTTCACATTTGTTTCCTGTGTTTGTGCGTTTCTCTGCTGACCGGCATACTTTGTACTAAATTGCCTTCTGTTTTATTGACAGCCCATTATGCCCTTGCCCATGATGAGGCTGGATCACTTTGTGAGCTTGTCTACACTAGCACGATGAAGAAATGCTACTCATTAGCAAAAGCCAGTGAAGGTGAGTGGAACGGTTTGGTCTGTGTGTGACTGGCGTGTGAATGTGTGTCAAGAAGCGAGACTAACAGAGAGTGAAGAACATGGAGAAAGAGACAGAGATACAAATTAAGTCACACATGTAGAGAGAAAGACTACAATGACGACTTGGCCGCCATTCATCTGACCAATTTCCGTCAACAGTTCTGAGCACTTAACCCTACAGAGGAGATAAACTGCACGTGTGCACACAAAAAACCTTTTAGTTACTTGAATTAATAAGCCCCAAAGCAAGCTATGGACAGTCTGACAGAGAAAATAGTCCAATTACTTGTATCACACAGTGCGTTTAGAGCTCTGGAGGTCTGCAAGTCTGAGGGGGATTGGAGGGAAAATACCAAAATTCAATCATTTCAGTTTTATCCTCCATTCACAGTTGCTTTGTTTCCATTTAGTGCTTCTGAGCGACAATCTGTGTTCAATCAGAAACCACGACAAAACCTGGGTGGCACACGTTGATTAGAAGCACTTAGCAATGCTAAAAATGTATCTTAACAGCAAAATGACTTCAGCTCATACCAAGCAAGATAGCCAGGTGGGTGGATAAAAGGTATAAAGTGACTTGCCTTGACATGGGAATACACTAAAAGCCTAAAATAAACTAGACATGTTTGTCAACCAACAGACACAGCAGACTGAAACAGAGGGGAGTGAATAAGAACCTGGGCAGAGAGAGTAACTGAGTATGAGACAGTATATATACACATACACAGACTCTCAAACCAGAAACACCAACTAAACCCATCTGTCCCATGTTTACCCTTTTCTCATAGTTCCTTCATCTCCCCTTTAAACCTTTCCTTCTCTCTGGCTCCTTTCAATTTCAAGACAGCTATAATCCTCTGCCTGTCAATGCTATTCAGTGTAAACATCTCACTCTCCTTTCTCACTTCTTTTTCAGCAAATTCCTCAAATTGCCATATGATATTTGTCTTATCTTCTTTTCAATCTCTTCTTTGCTTCCAACCATTTACATTAATAAATGTGTGTCAATAAAAGAGCTTTCTGTAAGCTGGGGTAGCCTGTGAGGCAGAAGCCTATTGTTTTTTGTCAACAGCATCGAACAGATTCATTGAAAAGGTTTTGGTTTGTTTCGCAATACTTCAACATAAGGGCACATAAATCAGAAACCGCCCTATAACTCGCCCCCCCCCCATTGTCCCTTAACTTTATCTGCTCTCATCAGTTAAGGTCGAGACACACCGACCAGACGCCCGACCAGACGGCCGACCCGCGGCAGAAAAGGCAGTCGGACTGATCAGTCTCCCCGAGTTGGTCAAAAAAGTGCCTTGGAACGCACCAAAGCGACGAGACGTAATACGTCTCCGTAACAGCAGGCGGCGCTAATCTGTATTGTCCCCCAAAAATGAAAACCGGCAGCTGATTGGACAAACGCGTCACGTGGGTCTGGTTTCTCCGGAAATTCAAAGACAGACTGTCATGGCGGCTTGTTCAGAATACAATCTCATATTGTACTAAAATAGTTCACAGAAACGTGTATCTGAAAACATTTTAAGCGAGAAATAGGCCGTGCAGTTGCTGAATCTGTCTTCATTTCAGATCGACAAAGGTCAGTTGAAAAGGTTTTCGGCAGATTTTGAGAGACTCTAGTCCCGCTCATCCCGCTCCTTGTTTCCGGGTTAGCACTCCACCAATCAGATTGGTCATTTGAGTCTGACTGCCGGCAGTGCCCGCCTTCCGATTCAACATGTCAAATCGGCCAAAATGAAGGCCGACGGACGGACGAGCAGCACGGAACACACCGAACAGACTCGAGTCACTGACCTCGCCAGACTGTCCGACGGCCGATTATTGGCTAAGTGTGTCTCTCACTTTACAATACCAAGTTCATGACAAGTTCACTGAGATAATAAGCATGCATACAGTAAGGCGGGATCAGCCTCCACTCACCTCTCTGCACCAGCATGGTGACCTCGCTGCCTTTGGGACACTTGCTGAGCAGGTCGACCACCTGGTTGTGGGACATGCTCTGTACGTTTCTCTTGTTAACCTCCACAATGATGTCACCCTCTTTGAGGCCGCGGCAGCGCGGGTAGTCCACGATCTGCTTCACTCTCTGCCCTCCGCCTCCGGGACTGTCGGCGATGGTGAAGCCGAAGCCCTTGTCTCCTTTCTCCATGTGTACGGTGATGAGCTCCGGTTGTGTTGCGATGGATGAGGCCAGGGTGACCACGTCGCTGGGGTAACCGTGCTGGGAAGAGGTATCGGAGGCCACCTCTGCCGAGGGGCTGTGGGGTCGGGGTAGGCCGTTGAGGGGTGCTCCTCCGTTGGTCGAGCCGTTGTTGGTGTTCTGACTGCTGTGGCTGGACGGCGAGTCGTAGCTGTTGGAGGCCTCCTGGCCGTTGACAATGATGGGCTCCTTGTTTTCAAGAATGGCCACTGAGGTTACCAGGCTAGTGTTTGGGTCATCGGGGTCAAAGGGCAGTGGGTAGCCGCGGCACAGCTCCAAGTTGACCATAGAGCCAATTGGGATGGATTGGAAGATCTTTACAACTTGGGCATGAGTGTAGCCTAGCACACATGTGTCGTTGACGCTCACGATCACATCACCTTAGGGGTAGAGAAGAGGGAGAAGTTTTATTTTGTATGCAAGGAATGCATTTGTCAAAAAGCTTTTATTTGATACAAAATTGTAGCTTCCTTACTTATACACAATCAGCATGCTAAAGCAATATTTAAAAGCAGCTTTTCTTCTTTCTAAACTTTAATAAATTTAGTCCACCAACCTGTCTCCATTTTGCCATCGAGGGCAGCAGGTCCATCCAGGACCAGGCTCTTGATCTGCAGGAACTCGTCTGGCTCGTCGCCTCCAACAACAGTGAAACCGAACCCCCGACGACTCTTTTTCAGCTTGGTATTAATGAAAGTCCCTTTCAGCTCGGATCGGTTCCGAGTAAAGAAAGGCTTCCCTCCTGAACACACAAACAGATAATTACTTTTAGATCTTTCTGATATACATATGGAACAGCACACACTGAATAAAGCAGCTTTGGGTTCTGTTTGCACGTCACCAAAAATGCTAAAAATGTTCTTGGTCTGGTGATATAATCTGGGTTTCAGTAAAATGCTTTTGCTCACTGGCATGAAAAGAGTACACCTCAAAAAAATATTAACCCTATTATCATTAATTTATACGCAACTAACCTCAACTCTTAGTGATCAGTGCAAACACGAACAATGAGTGGAAAGGCAATTGACTATAGCTTTGTTCAGCATAGTGGATGAAAAATGGTATATACTGTATATATATTAGGGATGTCACGATTCTCCAAATCGACGATTCGATTGGACTTTTGATTTTGTTTTTTTCAACAGGGATGTCAATGCCACAATAAGAGCCACTAGATAGCAGAAGAGTACTTTGCAATGAGTTTCTGTTTTTCTTAGATAGAATAGATCTTTATTGTCATTGTTTTCAACAACGAATTACAGTTTAACACCTCTCAATATGACAGTTAAATCACAAACAGAAATATAACATGCAAATAGTAAAATATGAAATAAAATAGAAAATTTAATTCGTAAAATATAACAATCAAGATAAATAAACATGATGAGGTGGCTCTATATACATAGGGCCCTATTTTAACGATCTGAAACACAAGTGTGAAACGCAAAACGCAAGTAGCTTTGTGGGCGGATCTCGGGCGCTGTTGCTATTATAACGGCGGGATAAATGACTCTTGCGCCTGACGCAAATCTTAAATGGGTTGGTCTGAAGTAGCTAGGTGTGGTTTCAATCCCACCGTAGTTCAACATCATGTCTCCTTAAGTCTCTAATATTTCCTCATTTATGTCATCAACACATCCATGATTCATGGAAATGTGTAAAACACAACAAGCCACAAAGAATGCTGCGACTTTTTGAGGACTGTACTGTAAAATGCCTCCTGATCTATCCAAACACATGAAGCGCATTTTCAGTAATATTTTTCTTTGTAATTATGTATGGTTTTCAAAAATGGGAACTGCTGTAGATGAGAGAAGTGTAGAAAGCGTGTTGTGCCCACGCTACATTATGGCCAAGCATTCGTCTCTAAAATAGCATCTGAATAACGCGCTACTGACTTTAGACTAGCGCCATTGACTTTAGACCAGGTTTTTCCTGGTCAGTGGCGGAAATGTTTTCTGAAACTGCAAAATAGCACCACGTAACGTTTGTGCTGGAACACGCCTCCTCTTTTCGCTGAACCGCCCCTGGGAGCGCAAATACATTCCCTAATTTACTGACGTGCGTCTGTGGAGGGAAAAGTCCGCTGTGCGTGGGGTGCAAAATAGGAATGATACATGCGTCGGTGTACAAAGGCAATTGCGCGGAGTGCAAGATAGGGCCCTTAATGTTATTGTACTTCTAGTTTTTGGGGTTTATCGCACACAAGTCTTTTATAAGATAAGATAAACTTTATTAATTCTACACTGGGAAGGAGATGGAGAGAAGGGTTTGTGCTTTTGACTGCCTGGGGGGAAAAGCTGTTTTTTAGTCCGTTGGTTCTGGATCTGATTGTCCTGCAGGATGATGTCCAGGGTGAGTGGGGGTTCTTTATGATACAGCTGGCTTTCTTTTGGAGTCGGCCAGTGTATAGGTTATGTCTCGGGGAGGGCAATGTAGAGTGAATGTCGAGGGCAAAGTGCTCGGTGCGCTTGGATCTTCTGAAATCCACAATTACCTCCTTAGTTTTTGTGGTGGTTAAGTCCAGGTTATTGTTGGAGCGCATTAGTTTAATGACGTGTACCTGAAGTCACCATGGAGTCTCACATGCTTTACCTTCATTGTTTGTTGACATTCAGTAACTCACTCACAGGTAAGACAACATGTTGCCACACCGGTGACTTCAGGGAAGCAGCAGGATTTTCTGTTGTTTCTATGTCATCTCCGACTTCAGCAGTAGCCATGGTGTCTAGAAAAGTCAAGCTGCAAGCTATCGGTAAGTTAGCGTTACCCTGTGTCTTTAGCTGCATGCTACCAGCTGGTAAGCTACACTGTGTCTGTTGTATTTTCTTTCTCGGATGCGCGCAAGTAGACAGGGGTGGAGAGAGAAAAAATATTGGGGCCGATCCTGCTTCTGATTTCAATAGTGAAAAGTCAGTATTTGTCATTCTTAACGCATGAAGGTTACATGATAAAAGCATTTGTTTGAGAGAGGGTTCTGCCTCAGTGAACGGCTCTTGCTAACAAGATATCTCTGTCATTCAACACCGGTTGTGAGGGTTTAATTAACACGGAGATATGGAACACATTTCACAGTAGTGAGAACAATCTAAACCCAATTAATCAGTCATCCTTGTTCTTCTTGCTTTCTCTACCTCATTATCTGGCATTAAGGATTAAATGAAGAAAGATATGAGATGGAATCAATCTAAATTAAAAACTTGAGTGAGGAATTCATCCACCGTCTTCACTGTCGAGAATGTGAGGAATTGGCAACTGGCGTTGAATACAAGGACTAGTTGAGCTCTAACGGTTTATTGATACACATAGATTAAGCCATATTCACTGAAAAATGCATTACCCATGGAGTCAGTTAGTGTCCTTGTGTTGGTGTTTGTTGCGGCATGTGTGTCTGTGTGTGCAGTGTCTTTGAATATAATTTTTTTTAGAACAGGAGAGTAATAAAACTGTTAACTATGATGATCCACGAGGGATCCAGAGATATACGAACAGACCAGGAAGCAAGAGAAATATGAATGGGGGAAGTTGGATAAAGAGATTTCAAATGATGCCTTTCTCTGAAAGAATATCAAGGTCGAGGACAGTACAAAGTAGCGAGAGACAGATAGTAAGATAGACGGACAGAAAGATGGACAAAACCTGCAACTGAACCAGAGCAGAGAATGGCGGGAGACAACACAAAAGCCAGC
Organism: Perca fluviatilis; assembly: GCF_010015445.1. NCBI lineage: Eukaryota > Metazoa > Chordata > Actinopteri > Perciformes > Percidae > Perca > Perca fluviatilis. Next base: position 9,612,674 of record NC_053115.1, on the reverse strand, counting down.
GAGACGCCAAATGTGATCTATAACATAAAGAGACTGATGAGGGAAAAGGAAAATATGTCCCACAGAGCAGCAAGGGAGAGTAAGAGGTAAAGACGGGGTGAGGCAGTTAATTCTCTGCCATGGCTGTGCTAATTAGAAAAGCTGCTAGTGGGAGGCTGGTATAAAAGGAGCTGGCAGGCAGGAGAAAGAAACACAGTAATGGCTAGACACTGTGTCTGTAGGTGTGTGTATCGCTAAATGGTGGTTGAAATCAGGACATTATTTGATCCAGACAATGGAACAACATAACAGAGGTTCCATGAGAAGCAACATGTGGCCACAGTAAACACAGAGGGGGCACGTATATAAAATAAAACTGTACTTAGCAGAGTAATATTCGGTTTGTCGCTTATGAAAATACAAACACTGCCTTGAGCACTCTCTTGGAAAAATGTAGTCTACTGTACATACCAGATGAGTAGAATTGTATTTGACTTATTAAGAATTTATATCCCGAAATGTATACAGAGAGCAGCTTTCTAGTGTCAATTCATAACTGGGCCTCCATCTTGAAAAATCAAACACGGCCTGAGGCTCAGGAAAACAAACTACACCGTAAGTCGTAATAAGTCGCTCTGGGCAACACAGCCTAGAAACAGAAAGGTAATGACTAATCCTGTTTCACGCTTTAGTTCTATAGAGATGTGAACTTACGTTTTTGCCCCATCGCGTTGGGCACTGGAGGTCCGGTCTGAGGTTCCCTGTAGGTCTCCTGGTTGGCAGCATAGCTGGCCAGTGGGGCCCCTGCTAACACAGAGTCCTCGATCCATTCTGCAACAGCAAGAGGCACATTTTCTCTAGATGGGGTCTAGACAGTTGCACAGCAGCCCTACTGTGTGTGTGTTTGGGAAAAAAGCATTTTGCTTTCTATGACACTAGAGGAACTGATACATTTCCTGGTATGGTGTCTGCCTGATATCTAGTCACAAAACCTTCCCACAGAGCAACATGTGAATGGAAGTGGTTGAAAAAAACTCTCGACTACCAAGATATCATGTTAAACCTACACTAGCGCTTCAGATAACATGTAACCTCAGGTTAAATAAGTCGCACAAACTTCATGAAGCTTTTAACACTGTTTCTCATCTCCCTACTGAATAAAAATGGAGGTGTGTAAAAATAGAGCGACCCATTTCCTTACAATGGCTACTGCTTTGATTAATCACCTTGTTACGGCATCACAGCACTGATCAAACTACAACCCTTCATTAATATTCTTAACAGTGAGATAGAATCAATGCAGAAGAGGAAAAGAATGGGTGAAAATCCCGTTTGAAGGTATTGAGTTCTTTGAAAGAGAGATTGAGTTTTCAGACGGGGGAAAAATCAGCAGGTAATCGAGTGGAATCGAATGATTTCTGCTGACTGAGCAGAAGGTGGCGCGCGACAGCAGAGTTCCCATGTGGGCCGGCCTGCATTTACAATTAATCTCTAATCTCTTCTAGGGCGTCCTGTAAATGCATACGATTTAAAGTGCTCATATTATGCTCATTTTCAGGTTCATAATTGTATTTAGAGGTTATATCAGAATAGGTTTACATGGTTTAAAAAATATTTTTATATTTTTGTTGCTACAGCTCCTCTTTTCACCCTGTGTGTTGAGCTCTCTGTTTTAGCTACAGAGTGAGGCATCATACTTTTATTCCATCTTTGTTGGGAGTCACACATGCGCAGTACCTAGGTAAGGACTACTAGCCAGTCAGAAGCAGAGTATGCGTGCCATGCTAGCAGCTAGGCGAGCATTATAACATGAAGTGATGCACGTTCGTCACGGAAGTAAAGGCTGGACTACAATAGAGCTGTTTGGAGCAGTTTGTGAACAGTGTTTTCTGTTGGAGATGGTAAGTGCCTTTGGGGGGGACTTTGGGCTTTTTCACTTTGTAAACCTATAACGTGCACAAAAAAATAACAATAAAGGAAAGGGAAAAAGCCAAAAAGCATAATATGAGCACTTTAAGACAGGAAGCAAGAGCAACCTATGGTTACCTATTAGTTGTGTTTTGGCAGCTGTGTGAGCTAAATCATCCCGGTTATTACTGGTAGCACTCAGTGCTTTCTTAAGAGACACAAATTAGCAAAGAAACTCCCTTTAGTAGGCAGGTCCTTTTCAGTTGAAGACGAACTTACCTGTCTTCACCCAAGAAAAAAAGCTTTCAAGTTATTACCACAAACAAGTGTCCGAAAGCAGAAAACATAAATTAAATTGAAAAAGGCTGCGTGGTACAGCCACAAATAATAGTTATGCCTTTATGGAAGGGCACTTAGCAAATCATAAGGCAGTAGCAGGCGACAAGTAATACTGTAGCAATAGTTGCTATAAAGACACAATCTCACACACACACTTACAAAGACATATGCAGACAACTCAATCGCACACATGAATATAAAGAAAGGAAATGACGCCCTTGGTGGGGGCTTGTGAACGAACCTCGGATGTAGCGCTCACCTTCAGGTGGCTGCTGGCTTTGGGGCTGAGGCTGCTGAGGCTGCTGAGGCTGCTGAGGCTGCTGCTGTTCCAGCTGCCTGCGCCTCTTAGCCTCCAACACTGGATTCTCATACTGGGTCTTCCTGTTGATATGACTTTGGGACAGCGGAAGGAGGAGTGAGTGGATGGAGGTTGAGGAATAAGAAATGAACGACAGGAGGAATGAATAATAGGAACAGAAAATAAGAATAGAAAACAGGATGTAGGACAAGAAGTAAATATCAGCAGGAAAGTGGAGCGCAGCAGGGAGGGAAAACAGACACAGAGGAGAGGATAAGGCAATACAAAAGAGAGATAGGGTCAAAGAGAGGGAGGGGACACATGGTGATAAGCTCTGATTAATACACAGTGGCACAATACACATGTATCCATCCATACTCACACAGGAACCCCTCTGAGACACATGCGTGACACAATCACGCCCACAAATCACATCAAATAAATGTGATGACGACTTAATTCAGAGAAGCTACAAGCATCTTTCAAATCACACACCAACCCTGGGAGGTTTCCACTAACCTACCAGCACCGTGAAATTACACCTGAAAGCACACACACATTGTACTGCAAATGAAGGAAACAGTGAATAATGTATATTAGGATAACATAAATATTGCAGGGACAAAGAGGGTAAGAAATTGAAATGCCACAGCACTGAGCCCCCAGGTGCTGCTTTGAACAACATCAAAAACGCATGAAACACATTTGTATTAATGCTGAAGCCCAGGGGCTTCACACAAAATTAGATGCACACATATGCACGCACGCACGCACGCACGCACACACCCGCATGTTTTCCCAAATGAAAATGACACGAACAAAATGGCCTACATTTTCAAATACACAAAAGACCAAAATAGATGCAGCGAAATCTAGCTGTGACGTCTTAAAGCAGAACTGTACATACATTAGAGCAGCTCCTTCTTACAGTAAGGTCCACAGTTTCTTTTCTTAGAATGAAAATGTATTAAAGCATTTCTATTCATTTATTTTTCCTTTCTGCATGTGCAGTGTCAGCATGTGCATTTGCATATGAGTTTTCTTGTGTGGTGTTGGATGCTTTTACATACTGTACATCACTTACTCAACATAGTAGACCCCATACACTGGATCGTCTATTTTCTCCCATCCTTGTGGAAGTTCTAAAAAAAAAAAAAATAAATAAAAAAGAGAGAGTGAGCGAGACAGAGTAAACAAGGAAAACTCAAGGCTGTGAAGTTGCAGGCAATGTATTGAGCCATTAGAGAGGAGGCCAGTAGAGACCTTTTGCCTCTTTATTGTGTCAGTCAGTCTCCAGGGCCAGAAAGACTCAACATCTTCACAGCCCCATCCCCCCCCCCCCTTCCTTGTCCCCTCACACTGCTGACATTTCCACACATCAGATAAGAACAGAGCAAGACCCCCTTGGGCAGGAATGGATGAATGAATGGAGGAATGGAGATATGAAAGGAGGTGGGATAAAGGAATGCTGATGGGGTCAGAGAGAGAATGAGAAGAAAAAAAAGCAAGGAAGGTACATACAGGTAAAGGTAAAAAAAGAGGGGGAACTTGAGGAGAGCAGGGAGTAGGCATAATCAAGGCTTTGAAACCATTGTACAAAAACACAAAAATTGATTTGAAAAGACTTGAGTCTGACAATGTGCAGGGAAAAGTGAGAAAATATTTCTTAGATAATGACATATAATCTCATACCAATGACAAACAGTCACATTTCTAATTAATTTGATTCCTATATTAGTGAAAAGATACCTTCCCTTGGTTAAACACAATGGTAGTGTGGCTGGGGTCTCTCTGTCTGCTAAAGTTTATGCCTTTCATTTTTCACGAGTCACCTTTTGTGGACTAAAAGACTGCAACTTGATGCGGAGAGGACATTGAAAGTGGGTGCCTACTCACAGTGATGCTAGCACACATCTGCAGACACTTTTACAGACAGTACATGTGAACTTCGTTGTAATCAACGCTAATTGGGAAAATATGTGACTACGACTGGGCCCACTTCAACAGCAAGATTGCACCATTGGGCAATTACATATTGCCCGATGGTGCAATCTTGCTGTATTTCTACAGTGTTTGCCAGTGAAAGTGATGCCGTTATCTCCAAGAGAGCCATCTGATTACAGCAGCATTGGTTATTGGCTGGCCTCCACATAGATAATGTCAGAGCCTTCTAATTGGCTACAAACACAGATTGTCCAATAATCATCTCCTGTGATGCATCAGTTTTACATATCACTACCCTCAGCCAATTAAGCCTCACCCTGTATAGATGGTAATTACAATCATCCAACTTGGAGAGCCACCCTCTGCTTTCTAAAGACGAAGGCTCTTGGTTGGAGTGGAGTCAAAGCAGATGCAAAAAAAAAAAAGCCAGATGGGAATGTTTAAATTGTATGCACATGACACTACAGATTACGATTTGTCAGACCAGGTAGCCATGACTTGTCAGCTAAATGGATTTAGAGCAACCACAGACAAAAATCTGCAATCTGAGTCGTCAATTTAAGTCTTGCAAGCAACTTGAGTTACTCCAATTCCACATTATTTACAGCTGCTAAATGCAGCTAACACAAAAGCACATGCAGCTAAAAAGAATGCAAGGTTACAGTGACAGTGTCGTTCTACAGGGTGAGCCCACAAAGTAGGCATGGTGAATTAGCCTTCAGATTTTTGAACTGGAACATTAAATGGAATGCGGTGCTGCATCGCCTCGCACAAAATTTTAATCACCCACTTGATTTCACACTGCACTAGTTCTGCTCCTGGAGGAGTACCGGTGTGTGATTGCGTGTGTGTGTGTGTGTGTATAGGTGTGTGTGAGAAAGTGGAGAAAGGACATAACCATCTTAACAATACATACATTTCTGTGATGGGAAACCCAAATGAGAGAGACATAGAGAGAGAAATATGTCACTCATTAAGCCTTGTTTTTTTCACACTGTGTCCCTCTTCCCACCTTCCAGAATTTAAGGGGGAGTCAAGCATGATGAATTACATGTTCAACTATCTGCATCTTTATTTTTTTGGATACTGTGCTGTGATTGATTTCTCTTGAGTAAGCTTGTACCACAGTTTGTGACACACTGTGTGTGTGTCTGTGTGCGCTGTGCGCTCATAAAATGCTCGCGTCTGCTCCTCCTCAGAGAGTTGAAGTTAATTGCGTTCCTTTTCCCACCTCTATTGGATTTTGCTGATCAATATTTATTGAACATATTCATCCAGTCGAGGGCTGTCTTATGGAATGGTCTGATCTGATCGGTTATAACATGAGGGCTGTTTAAGATGCTTAACAAAGGGAGCTGCTGACGAGACTGAAGATCTGTAGATGGCGGGTTCGCCTTTACTGTGCGTCGCCAACTTTTTTTGCATGTGATCTTGCGTCTGTTCTGTATTTATTGTTGTTGCTGTAAACAGCTGCCTGCTGCTGCTGGAAATAAGAGCTACGAAGAGGCTAAAATCAGTGTGATAGTTCTCTGTGGGTGACCCTTTTCATATGACATTTAGTTATTTGACTCAATGTTAATATAAAAAAAATATTGATTAATGCAGCTTTAGCAGATGATTAAAAACCATATCTGATTCCGATACATAAAATAGGGTTCCTGAATAAGTCCCTGACGCTGGGGCAAATGAAAACCTTTCAAATCCTTTTTCAACAAAACTGAAACTTGTTACAAATCAAGCTCAAAGAAGAACTTTCATTCTTTCACTTGTCAATACACATTCAGTGTTATTCCAAATTCTATAAAAAGACAAGAGGATAATATGAAATGTGTGTATGTATTCATCATTTTTTGCCCCTGTGTTTTAACATACTTTCAGGTCAAAACACGTTCATCATAAAGGGCTACTACAATCATTAATCAGATAGCTCCCCTAATGGAATGACATCATTCATTACCCGTGCATAACAGTGCAGGCAACAGTCTCCAGACACCATTTATCCTGCACAAGTGGCCGTGCTGCTGTGTCTGATAGGCTAGTTAGGGTGTTGATGGGCCTCAGGAAAAAAGGCATGTTGCTGTCTGGCTCAGACAGACGCCCATTAGGAAATCATCATTGTAACAATCTTCCTCGGATCAGCTCTCGTCTCTTATGTATGACATGCTGGTATGAGTGTCTGGTTTGCTGGTGACAGTTGTGTTCCAGGATGGCTTTCTGATCACACGCACAGCGTGTGTTGGTTAAAAGTAAAAGCTACATACTGAGAGTAGGCTTGGTTGAGGTCAAATCTCTGTCAGCGTGGGATAATGTGTCATTTATAGATGCGTCATTGTCACAGTCAGTCTATAGTTTACTCATTTTCTAAAATCAGCCGAAACCTTTTGAATTGTGATAATGAATCAGATGTGTGCGAACTCATGGTGACACTGGTGGTGGGATGGTGAATGTATTTGTGTACCGGCAGAGTGGTGTAAAAGATGAAAGAAGATCCTACCGAGATCATTGTCCAGCTCCTCTGTGTGTACCCCTTCTACTCAGCAGGATGGACAGCACAGCAGCACAGGATCGTTGTTAAATGGAAAGAGAAGGGGGGAAGAGGGGGGGGCGGAAAGGTGCGTCACTCAACTACATCTGAGAGTTATTCAAAGCCAGAGCCTTGTGACAAAAATATAATGTGACAAATATAATGTGACAAAAATCTCAAGGCATGTTTTCGCCCAAATTACTGGATCTCTGGGCGTGGTTTTGAGTTGGGGGTTTCATTTTAACCTAAATAATAACAGAAAATCCCAGCTAATGAAATGACAAAATGTTATCCCTAAGGTTGTCAGAATTTTAAACTTCAAAACAAAAAATACAAAAAGAAAAAATGTTTTAGCCAAACAAATAGGATAATTATTTTCTCTTTTTTCTATTCATTAACAACCTGCACACAGTGCTGGTACAGGAAAAGTCACTGAACACATACCAACATGTTTGCAATAATGTTAATAACATTACTAACTATTACAAATCCTAAATGTTTTTAGATCTAAATCGGTTTAAAACGCGTAGTATCGGAAAAGTATCGAAAAAAGTTATCAATACTTTTGACAACCTCGTACCTGGTGTGGAAGCCACAGATGCATCGGAAAATCAAACGGCGTCATGTCTGCATTAATAATCTCACCTGGCGAATTTGCCTGAAATGCGTTTGGTGTTGGTGGGAACACGCCATTAGTTATCACATTTCATTGTGGGAGTAGTAATGCATCCTCCAGAAGGAAATAAATGGAATGTATTTATTTGTCTGTGTCTGTATGAACCTATTTGAGGTTTAACAGAGGTGTCGCAGGCACGACACCTCAGCGTAGGTCAGGGAGGGCCGTACTTGTTTGAGGTACGCGAATGATGCCGTTAATTCCATGAAGCTGGGGGGCACCTTGCTCTGACAGGCAGCTAAAAGAAGGAGCACAGCAGAGCAGTGCCACCAAGTGACTGCTCGCCATTGACAACACTGACACCTAAAGGCTGCTCTTGTATAAACATCTCTGATTTTCACATCAACACAGCATTGTGAAATAAGAAGCAAAATAAGGTGTTTTCTGACCCATGTTTTTGGTTAGAACCCAGAATCTAAATACGAGGCTAGATGATTGGACACATTTGTGAAAAGGATCTAACACTAGTTATCTTTAATTTACTCATGAACAGGTGATAGTCCTTCAATAATAATGAAGAGAGAGTATGGGAGAAACCTTTAGAATTACAAATGACAAACAAAACAAAAATAGAAGACAAGAGTAAAAGTCAAGAAATGCCTGAAGTCCTGTTCAATATTTATATTGTTATAGTAAATTCAATTATAGTAAAGGTTCAGACACACAAAGCCGATTATCGGCCGTCGGACAGCCTGGCGAGGTCAGTGACTCGAGTCTGTTCGGTGTGTCCCGTGCCGTCGTCCGTCCGAGGGGGCGTTGGCCTTCATTTTGGCCGACCGGACAGTCGGACTTAAATGACCCATCTGATTGGTGGAGAGCTAACCCGGAAACGAGGAGCGGGACTAGAGTCTCTCAAAATCTGACGAAAAATCTTTTAAACAGATTCAGCAACTGTATGGCCTATTCTCGCTTAAAATGTTTTCAGAAACATGTTTCGGTGAAGTATTTTAGTAAAATATGAGATCGTATTCTGAACAAGCCGCCATGACAGTCTGGCTTTAAAACCAAACCCACGTGACGCGTTTGTCCAATCAGCAGCCGGTTTTCATTTTGGGTGACAATACAGATTAGCGCCGCCTGCTGTTATGGAGATGTATTACGTCTCGTCGCTTTAGCGTGTTCCGAGGCACTTTTTTGACCAACTCGGGGAGACTGATCAGTCCGACTGCCTTTTCTGGCGAGGGTCGGCCGTCTGGTCGGTGTGTCTCGACCTTAACACGTACTGTATGTAGAGGATTTTACATAAAACACACAATCTCGTAAGTAATCATGCTCAAAGATGAACGTACCATCGTCTTCACATTCTTCCAGGGGTTTCTGAGGCTTGTCCAGGCACCGAGGGTCTATCCAGGAGGTGGTCTTTGTATTGTGGCTAAACAGAAAATGCACACAAAAAATTACCTTGAAGTTACTGAAAAAAATGGAAGAATCTGGTATGTAGTGAGAAGGATTTCTAAGAATTTGACAGGATTTAAAGATTATAGTGCACATTTTAAGATGATGAAGATTTTGGTGCTTTATAATGAACTGAAGGGTTGTGATCTGTTAATTATATTAATGAAAGTTAATAGGACTGAAAATAAGTGCCTTCATAAAAATTTTGTCCACAAAATTTCAGCCCAAGAACACACAAAGAACTCTAGTATAATTTTTTCTAGGAACATTTACTTTAATAACAGACTTTTGGATGGACAAAAGCTGCTGTCTGTAAAGCACAGAATTAGAGTCTTTTATCTTTTATCCTTTAAGAATCTTCATTAATGGACAACAGAATCTCATAGGGCCACAGTACGTATTACAGTACCTCATGATACTCAGTATTTTGAATGTGTTAGGATCTAGGTCTAATGAGTAACAGTAAAAATGAGCAAAATGGCGCACCTATAAAATGTAACCAGGTCGCCGTCTGTAGTTTACCTGTGATCAATTTCTTGACAAAGTTCTATCATGTAGATTTAATTTCCCATATTCTTATTCAAGTTTACCTATAAGCCTTAAAGTATAGTGGCTGCATGTGAGTAACTTCTTCTTGGTTTATGGGCCATTATGTTGTTTATAATGTAGGACTTTCATATATATATATATATTTTTTTAAATTCCACACTTTCTAAAGTTTTTAATTAGTGTCCACAACAACGTATAATATATGAAGTAGAAACATGGATCTGCAACTACAACTGAATAGGTAAACGTATGAAAGCCTGAGAAGATTTGCCTTGTTTCTATACTTGATGTCTGATTACAAACTGCATACTGTATGTACATACGCATGCAATTTCTTTTTAAATATCAACTCTTTAAGTGAAGCTTACGCAATGGCTAAAGCAACATTCACCAAGAAGTGAACACTGACGAGTGTAAATGCCTTTAATGCGTTACTTACTCTATGAAGTAGACCTCTCCGTTCTCGGTGTAGGCCATCTCCCAGTTGTCAGGCAGAGGTCCCAGCGGGTCCTCCGGGGGAGGATGGCTCAGGTTAGAGTGTGACTGCTGAGTGCTCTCCGTGGTGGCCGATGGTGAGGGGGTTCTCCCAACGTAGGGCGGGTCACTCTTGCGGGGGGCGAAGGGATGAATCTCGTCTAATTCACTGGAATCTCCTGGAAGATTTAAGGAAAACGGGACTTGGCGTTAAGAACATTTTTGGTTAAAAAAGGATGCTGAAAACAATTTGGGTGCCACTAGAGGAGCCTCGAAACCAAAGATGTCAACAACAAAAGGCTTTTTGCTGAAACAATTGCTTTCAGCTCATACCTCCCTGAGTTATTGAGGATGTTATTTCTAAGGAGCATGGCACCACTAGTGTTTCCAGCATGAAGAAAAACATTTTTCAGAATAGGGAAAAAAATGGAAAGGGAAGGGTGTCAAAAATTACAATGTTACTGTCATTGCGTTTCTAAGAATCCACATCAATGAAAAATCTCTTTTACCTGTGCAGTCCAAATTCTTCCAAGATGAGAGTAGTTCAAGAATTTTTAAGGAAGCTTTATCTTTGCTTCTACAAAGCTAGCTACACGACTGTGTCACACTTCTTACAGCTATAAAGACATTTACTGAGTGGGCAGTTCACACCTAAAACCGTGGCCTCTGAAGTGCTATCACCTAGTTTCCTGTTATCTCATTTTCACACTCACACTTGACGGGCACCCTCAGAGCTCGCACAATCACAGACGGCAAATAAACAACTTTTGGTCCCACCTTCTAAAAACTGCATGCAAACAAACATGGCAGAAACAGCTTAAGGGCTGAGTCAACCTCCTTACAATGCCTACTGACCTACTAACACACAAGATGAGATATCAAAAAAGGACAAAGTAATACTATTCAAAATGATCACTAACAGAGCACCTTAAAAAACAGCACTGACATCAGCATCACGCATCCAAATTAATCTCCCTCTAAAACACAAACACAAATGACCTACCAAGTACTAATGATATCATTAAGAATCATTTCAAAAATGGAGGCTGCTCAGTCATCCACCCTCTGCTGTTTGCAGCCAGATGGCACTATTTTACATTTTTAGGCGCATAGATACAGGCAGTTGTAGTCAAACCCAGAGACCACTTACTCACCAATCAAAGAAGCTCTTGTATTCTGCAGCCCCTCACCACACCAAAGTGCTCTCTCTGCCGCTCTCTCTTCCCCTCCTTTGCGCTCTTTCTCCTACTTCTTCGTTTCCTGAGCTTATCCTCCTTCGCAAAATACAATCCTCCCTTGCTTCTCTGCCTCTCTCAGTCCAATCCTTTTCAGACTTGCCCATGTTGGCCTTTCCCAGCCACTCCCTCCTGCTACCTTGTCTCCACTTGCATCCCCACCCACTTTATCCATCAGAATTCAGTTTCCCCCCTTCCAAACAGAGCTGCAGAAAGGATCACATTCTAGTGCTATAATCTTAAATAAAACACAACACAGCATGTTCTCTAGAGTAGTTCTAGTTCTCTAAGAGTGTCCACACCAGCAAATAATAATAATAATAATAATAATAATAGTAACAACTATTTCTATAGGTAAAGGAGCACCTGAATCATGGTGTAAGTTCTGCAAAACAAGGTGTTAATATACAACTACAACTAGTAAAAAAAATGACAATAAACCAACAATACGCGGCATGCAGCCGGTCACATGACAGCGGCTGATTAGTTGCAGGCAAAATTGTGAGGTGGTGGGAACACCTAGACAGGTGAAGCTAGCTAGCCTGTTCACACCGTGTTGACCAATGCCAAATGTGGCACTTCATGTTGGCCGTTGCCTCTGCAAAGATGCCAAATTTAATTTAGTTTGGAGTATAGTTCCAGCCTTGAGGCCTGTTCCGGCCTGGTATTTTGTATCCAAATAAATGAAAATTGTGCCTAAATCCATTGGAGATGGACTGATGTTTACACCTGGCTTCAGAATTTGTTTTAGATGTGCCTTGAGTGACCACTTGTTATTGGATTTCATCTATGTACTCACAGTGTGAAGCTGCTTAACAGAAAACAATGCACATCTGTGCTGAACCAAACAGCGAGAGAAAAGGACTGTGCAGGCGGTTTAGTAGCCCAGCTTCAAATCAACTGTATTTGCAGGGTTCAGCATTCATATTGCATTTCAATATTGCACAGTCTGAGTGATCAATTTTAAGTGTATCTTTTAATGTGTTTTGGGTGTGGTAGGTTGCTTCCATTATTGATTCACCTGTCAATTATGTTCGGAATAATCCGTTGTTTAGTAGATGTGAAAAACTCAATTATAAGTCACAACAGTCTTATGTGATGGCTTTGAAATTTCTTGTTTTGTATCCAATATAAAATTAGGTATTGCACCCGCATAAAGTTGGGGGACCTGAGAGGGACAGATAAAACAATAAAAGGATAAATAATACAGCGTGAGAAAAGCACATTGCTATTGCCAGATGGGTGACAACTTTGTTTGGGTCATTTTCTGTAACCAGTGTAACATGAAGTCATGTTGGGTGGAATTAGTGAACTAGCGAGCTAGCTAACTAGCGCTGCTTGGTCGCTCCGCCATCTCCCGTTCAGGCAAATGCTGTTTTGTTGTTTGTATCAAAGCAACCTTTTGTTTATCCGGGTTCCCTTTTTGAATGAGGAATAGATTACCACCGCCTGCTGGCAAGGAGAGCTATTTCCTCTCACGCAGGCGCAAAACGTATGTGGTAGGCCGTCGACTGTAGTCTTTGCGTTGTGTTCAAGTGCAACTTTAGGCCAAGACACAGACGACATGAGGAGACACCACAGTCAGCCTTCGTTGCCACTAATTCTTTTCCGTCTGCTTGGTGCCAGCACCTTAAGCTCCTATCACTGTTCAACACCCAAAAACACTGGATCCTACATTTCCCATAATGCACTGGATAATGTATATCATTAGACCCTACCTGTCTGATAAACGTCCATGGCTTTCAAACCTTACAGTTTGTAAATGCAAGCTTTCTGTTAGAAATTTGTAGTCACCAAATCCAAGCAGAGATAACCCTGATGACATCATCAAGGTTATTTTCTCAGACTTGACAAATCTCTCTTCGAGAGTCACAAAAGACATTAACAAATGTTTTTACAGGCAGAGTAGTACTCGTCATTAAAAGTCTCTATTTAGAACAACAAAGCAAATTGTTATATTTGAGAAGTTACAATAAAGATTCTGCTTTCTACTTTTAGGACTTTAAATCATGTTGAATATAAAACTTTGTTTTACAACTGACATCCTTACTTTAAGGCTTTAGTCTGGCAATCTCACAATGTCTAAATTGTGCTCTTGTACTGGTCCCTGTGACTCAAGTATAAGCTAAAACCTGTAAAGGCATGCATCTATTCCACTGTCCTCTCATTATCCATCAAGTAACTTTCCTGCCTGTCCCCTGTACGTACCTGTAAAGCTACTGTTCATGTCAGGAAGGTCCTCGTCGTCCTCCTGCTGCTGCTCTCCAGGCCCTATTCCAGCATTTTGCATGTCATTGTAGGACTTGGTGCGTTGGGGAGTGGAGTTCTGCGAGCCCGGCAGGCTACCGCTGAGCCCGTCTGACAGTGGGGCATCACCGCCGCTACTGCTAATCACTTTCCCACCGGGGGGCTGCACCGGTGGCTTGGGTGTCCCATAATAGTTACCTAGGCAATGAAAGAAGGAGGCAGGGATGGGGGATTAAAAAAGACGCAGAAAAGAAGGGCATTTTATTGGGAGTTACAGCCTTTGTATGCAAATAGAGAGACTGGGTTTGAATCGCTGAAGCACAGCTACATTTCTTTCTTGTTTGACCCTAATAAAGTTCAGACAACTTCTTTTTAACTTAACCGCAAACTGATGCATGTTTAACTTTAATTATGTTTCTCGAACAATATTACATAATTATTCACCATTCGAACACACATAAGTTGGTATTTTGTGAGTCCTTGAGTACCAAGAAGATAACAAGTAATGTTTTGTACTCTGATTCACAGTATAGTGCTAGTTTTCTTCCAAGTAGTTTATAAAATTGTCTGAAGACATTTAGTGAAGCGGTTTGCAGACACATTTTCCTCTAGAGCCAGTACCACACTTACAGCTAAATTGAAAAAAACGAGCAGAACTGATTTATTTGACAAATTTTAATTTTTTTTTTTTTTTAATTTTCATCTAAAGTTATACCAGGCACACATAAGGAGACTGTACCATCTAAATAGCAGAATATAAGCAAACAAACATCTTAATGTGACAGAACGGCATCAAAAATATAAAGGCCGTGGAAAAAAGAATTTTCACGTTCAGGTGGCGAAATTACAGTCAAATTGGCAAACTACAACTTTAAATGCCATCATGTCTGCCAAGAAAATGGTTTATTAGCAGCTGTCTAAACATTTAAGATGGACCTAAAGAGCCAACAAAAATGGTTTCATTGTATTCCCAGACCAAAACACGATAATTTTACTGTTGAAGACTGATGGGCTTCTATACAGATGATTCATACTTTGAAGTTCACAGTTAATAAAACCTACAAACCAAGCGGAAACCAGCGGTGCTGAAAAAGTGCCAAAAACTGCAGTTGATCAAGTATACAGTCTATGAGTCAAACATAGTGATGGAAACTTTCAGGTGTGGGGATATTTGTGCTGGTCTGTTGCCTAAACACCACAAGAGTTTATTCCACACACGGAAAAAAAAAAACTTCCTTAAACTGGAAGCTGGTTGGGTAATTTTAGTCATTTTTCGTTGTGTTTGCCCAACATGGTGTCATCTCACAAACTGAATTTAAATTGAGAACTACAGTAACTGAGATATTATCAATGTATTTACTGACAATACACAGCCATGCAGTTACAAGCCAATGCTGCCTATAGATAGAATATAGAAGCCTTTAAAGTGAAAGGAAGATATTTAAAAACTTCTGATTTCCTTCATACAGTCATCCGTGGAAGTGAGTAAGCTAGTTGCCTTGTTTGTTCCTCTTTGCTTGCCGTCAGAGGGAAATCCTTTGTTATGGAACAGTGAACAAGCTAAGTGGACACAGCAGACAGTTAATTAAACATTTTCTGACTGAATGGAGGTGATGTATGGTAGTGTTGTTGTTTACAGTCCTTCCAGTGTGTCTGTAGTGACTGGTTTGGTTTATCAGCAAAGTGTTATATGACACACACTATTTGTCATGTCGATGATGTGTGTGACTGTTTTTCAAAACTTCCTCACTTCCTGATAAAATTGACTCTTTTTTTGTCTTTCTTTTAGCTTTCTTCTTTTTGGATGGCCAACATGTTGGAATTATGTTGCATGTTTTTTCTCCAACAAGTAGAAAATGGGAAATGCACCTCTATGTGATAAACTGTAGCATCTAAATGAATGCATTTACAGCGGCGAGTTTGATACAGAATCATCATTTTTGCTTTGATTTTAATATCTAATCTTAAGAGACTGAATACAGCTTATACACTGTATGTGATGTCAACCTTTTTTTGTCCTAAAAAGTTACATGCTAGTAGGGAGGATGATCGTTGCGCTGGGAAAGGATCATTGAAACCTTTCAAGACTAGGTTACCCACACATGACGACTATTTCCACCAACAATTGTATTTTGTTTTCGCAGCAAGAAAAGGAGCGCATACTTGACGACAGGGTAGATATAAAAAGGACAACACACTAGCTAGGTATGCCGTAATTACAGTCGTGTCCCAAGCGCAACTGCCAATCACTCATCACCCTTTTCAACTTTCAAACTCACTTTTCTCGTCTATTTTTACTTTAGCCGGTGTTTTCCAATATGTCCGAGAGCCACTTCCAACACCCCCCAGAGATAGAAGGTAAACATGTTATGGAGGGCTTTCTCACCTACATTTATGGAGGACAGTGATTGCAATAGCGGCGCATTACAAAAAGTGAGAGAATTACAATTTTTCCATTTGAGAAGAATCTTCTGAAGTTGTCCTTTCTGGAGCATTGCGATATGATGTACTGAGGAGACTAGCTGTTCAGACATTAGTATATCTGCCGTTCTGCAATGGATTTCAGTGTAATGTCATGAATGTCGATGCTCTTTGACTCAAGGGGACGGACACCAATACTTGACTGTGGCAGAGGGGACAGGCATGTTTTGAGCGCTGGATGGAAGCAGAGAGGAAACATGGTTCCCTCCTTGCTATGCCAACAGGTGCACCTGTCAAAAAGCAGGCTGTTTGGCCCGGACAGGGACACACCATGCCTGCTTGCAGATAATGTACCATAGGTGGATCCGTTTAAGCACTGGCTGAAGGTAAAGAGGGACTTAGTTATTTTCTGCCATGCAAGCTGGCACGCCGTCCAAAGTCAGGTTGAATGCTATTTGACAATTTAAGTATGTAGTGAACAATAAATGATATTGACACACAGCGAGAACAAGAGTGAAAGTCGCCCGAGAACTTCTACGTACAGCCACTGAAGGTGTTCAGTACATTTGGGTTACTGAAGGATTATGGGAGTTTGAATGGAAGTATGTGGAGTCCCACTGTATCTCTATGCCAGCAAGCTTAGTTTAAAAACAGCACTTATGTTTGCTGTTGATGTTTTAGGTATCTGAAACCTATAAGACTAGCAAACCTGTATGAGTTTTTATCCGTAGTTACATACAATACACCCAACCAAATGTGTGATTTTCTAATTTACCGTCATACGTTCCTATCTCCAACAGGGTCCCACTCTTCTCCAACTTCAGGAAGTCCTCCACTGAGAGGAAGTTGTAGTCCACGCCAGAAACTTCTCCTTCACGCGGGGTGCGGGTTGTACCTGGAAAACGAATCAGAGACACCGTGTTAGCAAGTGAGTTAGCAAATTAGACAATAACAAGAAATGCAGCTGGCAATTTCAGTGACAGCTGGTGTGTAATAATTGACTGGCAGCATTGCGTTCATCTCACTTCATTTCTTGTACTAAGTTTTTCTTTGTTTTAAGACTCACCATCTGAAAACTGGTTCAGCAGTCAATTTTACTTACACTTTTTCAGGGTTTAAGGTAAATGAGATCCGGGTAATACATTGTCTGGGAGATAGTATTTACAATGTTATATAACATGAGATTTTTTAATACTGGTTTAAAAAAAGTCACAAATAACGTGATAGCAGTCTACAAAAGGCATGTGCTCCATTATTTGCTATGATCATCCTTCACACTAGGGAAGAGTGTGAGGTATCGTACTAGCACCCTAGTGAGATCCTGCCATATGTATGGTGAAAATGGGAGTATGTGTGTGGTTTGGCGTGCAGCCTGTTAGATTGTAGCACTTCTTTAATGACTGACAGTTGGCCAGTGTGGCGTCAATGGTAAACAGCTTTACAGCTGAGACAATAGTGAGACGACAAAACTGCTGATTCAACGGACGACAAAAGTCATGCTGTCTTTTTTTTTTTTTAACACTCTGCTTTCTTTGCTCTCATCAATCATCCAATCTTTGCCTCACTAGTGCACATTTCCACGTTTACTTGCTCACTCTCTACTGCATTTATTGTGTCCTACTACAAAAAGGAAATTATTCTGTCAGTGGCTTGAAAAATGGAATAAATGTAAGAATCTAGATAGTGCTCACGGCAAATAATCTTTCTCATCTTGTTCTGACACACATCTGTTTGCCGACAACTGAGGGCTTTCCCTTCTATGCTACCTTCCCTTGCTTTCTCTCTCTTCCATCTCTTGATCTATCCGTTGTATCTCCAAATCACTCTGACTCCAGTGGGCTGGTAAGCAATAAGCTGATAAAAATAGATGTGTGGGGACTGGGGGAGAGGCTCCCGTTGCAGCCGTGTTCAGTGACACTAGTGATAAATCACAGATGCGCGGCCCCTAACTCAAACAAGCATGCATTACACTCACACAAGCATTCAGTAGAAAGGCCTACATGTTGCAGTGTCTGAAGACACTGAATGTCTCACAAAATATTCTTGACATTATTCAGTTCAATCAGCCAGCTTTTACAATCACAGTTTAGTTTCACATTTGATCTCGGTTATAAGCTACTGCGTGGCGACACAATAGAGCGGGAAACTCCTGTTTCTCCTGTTAATCACTAGCATTTATACGTTACTGCCCACAAGATTCTAAACTCCACTATTGTGACTAGACACTCTGGCAGGAAGAGGAAATTGATCTAATGTCAAACAAATCCCCTCAGAAGTCTATGAAACAAACAGTCAGTCCACTCATTCCCAGGCAATGAGTCTTTCACAGAACGTCAACCTTGGAGAGTCCTCAGCCGAGCCCGAGCGTTCAGCCGACTGTCAGTTCACTTCCCACACAAAAGTGGCCATTGATTGGACTCCATTTAGACACTGCTGCTCTTAGAAAACCAAATAGGAAGTGGAATTGTGACCAGTGTTTCAAAAGGGATAGAAAAGCAGAGCTTTGGCCCAGACCCAGGGGTGAGACACTGTCATCGCTATATATGCCTAATTAATTCAATGCCCCCACCCCCCCCACCACAAAAAACTCCATTGACCAAGCTGTGAAATAGAGTGAGAAGGAAAGACAGTTGGGACTGACAGTCATGCAAGAAGAAAAGACTCCTGCCTGGAGTTGGGATTTAATGAGCCCAGCAACAACTAAAATGCAGAGGAAGCGAGAAGGAGGGAGACTACCAAAGCTAAGAGTTAGCATAATCCAGCTACTTGCACATACAATAAAGCCTTGGAGACTTGCTGTGAGGGTGTTCATCTACTCTAGTGCTGGCTGGGTCGTAGCTTAACGGCTTCAACATCGTCACAAGCTGAGATGGGTGGGTGGGCATTGTAAAAAACAAACAAAAAAAAACTGATCACTAGCAATTCAAAAGTGTCAAAGTGTTGAGATGTTGGCAGGTGTAGTGTAGCGTATGGAGCTCGGAGTCACTACTGCTGCATCAAAACACATGCACACATGCCCAAAATTAACACCAGCAAATGTACCATGACCTGTACCTGAATAACACGCAACAATAAATGCTCCAGGACTGTATGTTCTTGAAAGCAAACAACAAAGAAAGAGAAAGGAAAGGAATCTTCTGTGTATTCATGCATCATACTGCCAGGCCTCTGCTGTTGCTAGGGACAACCCAGGAAGGATAGGATAGAGAGAGAGAGATGTGGGGAAGTTTGTCCTCCAGTGATGACGCAGTCCTCTACACGGTCTTCTCTGGTTTCACAACCCCCTTTTCAATTCCGCGACAGAAATATGAAGTACCACGGAGGTATGACTCAAAGGCCTGGTCCGTATGAGAAAACATAAATGATGCATGCACAAGAAAAATGGGAGAGTGGGAGAAGGCTGGAAAGAACGGAGAGTTATTGACAGAGAATAAAACTGAAGAGAAAGTAAAAGAGTGAGAAAAACACATGGACTGCCACGATCCTGACAATGAGCTCAGTCTAAATAAGATGGTATTCTTATTAAACGGTTTACATCGGTTGCTTAAAGGGCTGGGCATCAGTAGGTAAATAGCATACTTATTAAGCAGCGACTTAATTGTTTACGGTTAGTTTACCTATAGTATTAAACCTCAAACCTCATCTTTCTGTCGTGTTGCCACAGTAGTATATCCTTTTGGCTAACTTAAAAGGGACAGGGATTTTTAATCTCAATGAGGCTTTCCTGGTTAAAAAAATATTATGTCAAGTGTGTCACAGAAAAGAAAAAAAAGAAACAAAGTAAATATATTCATTACATGCTACCTTTTTAGTGCTGTGCCTGTAAAATGTAAATTCTTTATCTAATACACAGCATTTCCAATCAATCCCTTCATGAACCCAATACTGGACTAAAAGCAGCAAAACTTAGGGCTGGGCAATATATCGATATTCTATCGATATCATGATTTGAGACTAGATATCATCTTAGATTTTGGATATCGTCATATCGTGATATGACATAAGTGTTGTCTTTTCCTGGTTTTAAAGGCTGCATTACAGTAAAGTGATGTCCTTTTCTGAACTTACCAGACTGTTCTAGCTGTTCTATTATTTGCCTTTTCCCACTTAGACATTATGTCCACATTACTGATGATTATTTATCTAAAGTGTGAAGATATTTTGTTAGCGCACCAATTGTCAACCCTAGAATATCGCCGCAATATCGATATTGAGGTATTTGGTCAAGAATATCATGAAATCTGATTTTCTCCCTATCGCCCAGCCCTAGCGAAACCTCAACAAACACCAACCATTATGCCCCTTCACAAAGGGAGTATTTGTTGGAAGGCTTTACTTTATATTAGATCTGTCCTCCCCCTTTACACAGTACAGGGAAATATTCAAAGCTCATGTTTGCTGTCAGAGCAGTTGCGAATGTTAACTAGCAAGCCAATTAGTCTAGCATTACTTGATTCTCTATAGGGAGGCAACAGGCAGTTGGGGGACCAGAGTGCAATAACTCTACCGCTGAACAAAAGAAAGCATTTTGTGAAACTGCCATGTACTGTATGTAGAATACTAATTTGGCATATGGGAACACCTAAGATTTAAAACTGCAGTGAAGCAGCAGCCTAAAACTTAAGAGCACTGGCGGATACAGAGCAAAATGTTGTTGTGTTGAACCCTCAAAACACCAGAAAATGAGTCTGCTTGGGGAAAGCGCGAGAGACTTGAACACTAGTGCTAAAATCTGTATTCACACCGGATGACGGTTGAATACATACCAGCGACGCTGGGTGTCGCTGAAAAATGGCATTGGCCAACTAAATTTCCACAGATTCAGTTCGCAGTTCGATTTTAGTGGTTTTGTGTTCGAACATGTGGAGCTCTACATAACCATAAATAATACTTGGTTCTGTCCCCCTCTCTCTCTCTCCGTCTATCCTCCTGCCTTTCCCCTTCACACCGATAAGGGCAGAATGCTGAGCCACCTCTTCCCTCTGGCAATCCAGCAAAGGGTTGAGTCAGATCCCAACAGTCACAGAGGGGTGACTCGTGTGCACGTATGTAAATGACAACCATGCTTTGGCTTGTGATGCTACAAAACGGGTTGGGAAGGAAACACCTTTGTTATAATCAGCAGCTGTTTCACCCCCTGCCAACCAGCACATGTGTACACACACACACACACACACACACACACACAAACACACACACACACACACACACACCACACACACACACACACACACACACACACACACACACACACACACACACACACACACACACACATTGACAATGGGGAAGGCGGTGCGTGGCCACCAAATGGCACGGTCTAGAGCTAAACGGGAGCTGTGGGTGGAGGGTAATCACTTAATGGAGCTTTATGCACCCATCTCCCCTGCAACACACACACACACACACACACCAGCCACAGTGGGAGAACTGTCTCGTCTATGCTGTTAACCACCTATGGTGACCAGATTAGACCCCCATAACGAGGAGAGCAACTTAGAGTTGAGCACCTCTGCACTGTACAGTTACTCAACCCTAACTAACCATGCTGTAGTTAGGGCTAACCACATCACAGCCATACCACAAAAGGGAACCATGGGGTGGACCGCGTTACCACTACTACCATCAATCATCTCATCAATTGTTTCTCCCCATCTTCTGAGAGTGTTGCCATCCTGGTGGTGTTTATGCAATTTCGTCATTAAACAGATATGACTGCCTTTTTGTGGCCAAATTTGACAATTGGCCAGTTGGAAATAGCTTTAAATAAGTCTCCAGTGACACAGTAATAGTAAGAGCACTTTCAGACTGACCACAGCACTGTGACAAAACAACCCAAGCATTGTTGTGGGTGTGCTGCGACAGAAAAGTTATCATGGCAACAATCATTTTCTCAAAGCTTACAAGGCGTGAACATTTTAACTTTAGGGATACTTTTAATATGTGGTGTTGCCCAGGTGTTCATTCCCGAATGTGTCAAAGCTGCTGCTATCATTTCTGTGTTAAAGAAGAGTAAGAGCCAACAATTACTGGCTTGTGCCTCTCACAGTAGTCATAATGAACAGCTCAGTCATGGGTCTGTCCGTCTCATTAGACCCCTCCAGCTTGCTTCTTGCTCCAACTGGTCCACAACCATCCCTATATAACGCAAGGTCTCAACACTCCACAGTCAAGTCGGGGTCCCCAACAACATCTCCACTGCCAACACACAGTGGTGGTAGCAGTAGCTACTGGCCTACTGGATATCAGCCCTTCTCCTGAAGAAAGAGTCAGGAATATCACGTTTCTCAGTGTGGACCTTATTGAGGATCTTACCTGGGGGAAATCGCTGATCCTGCTTTTGATTTCAATAGTTGAAATTTGCGTTAAAGCATTTTTTTTAACCTGTCTCCATCTAATTACCAGCCTCCTCTAAAACTGCCTGTTCAAGGTGAGAATGTTGTGCCATTCTGTATAAAAGAGTGAATGTAAGAATTACATTTATAGCAGAGCTAAAAAAAAGGTTCCCGCTGGCATGCTTATGTTGCTCTGTGTCTTCAGGATGTATACGGGTAACTGTTTGCTAACACTTAAGCCAAAACTACTTGGCAAACAGATTATATTTTGGGGCTTTGATTCTGCAAGTTGGTTTTGGAGTTTGTCTGACGCTTGCTGGTCAAAAATCGATTAATGCACCTTTAAACATTAATTAGATCATACGTAGTTCAGAATTGAACATGTAGCGTTTCTGTTGAAAGGTAAAAACTGCTACAATTGCTTTTTTTTTTTTAAACAATTGGCACTGCCAATCGGAAACGTCATGCCTCCCACACACTAGCTCAGGATTGGGCTGATCAACTACAGAGAGCATCCAGTTACACCACGATGTCTTTCAAACCGCAATCGATATATGACAGCAACTGGTCACAACGCTCGCTGTGACCTTGGTCTTCCCAGTTGGTCTACGCCATCACTCAGCTTACAGAGGATCAATATCAGATTGTCTCGTCTCGGTCATCTTCCCGTCATCTCAACTGAATTGACTCAACTGGAGGTGTTTACGGTTCATATCTTGGTTCAAGGACAACAATGAGGACAATAGCGTCATAGTTTGCATTTTTGCTCGAGTTGCCATATTGAATGCCACATGCAAACATCACTAGAAAATAGCCAACTATTCCAGTCAGTTAGGAATCAAGATGAGTACAAAATAAAAAAAAAAATGATATTACTAGCTCTCCTAAACAGTCTCCACCTAAGACTTTACATAAAAGCACAAACCTACATTTCCTTCTTTCATTGTACATTGTATCCATGGATCACCTATCCAGCTAGTGCCGAACAATAGTGATGCTCTTACCCTACCTTTATGGGGATACATCAGAGATAAAAGTCTTTTTATGTCTTACAGTGAACAACATATACACATCTTAAATAGGCCTCATGATTTAAATATTGCAAAACAAAATGGATTGCTTTATTGCACTTATTATATGGAAGATCTTCACCTCTCCCCTTTTCGAGCACAACTAATGCTCACTGGCAGACAAATTAAAGTGCCTCATCTATATTTAATTGATGCCAGACTATTTGAAGGGGGCATCTGCCCTTCTAGTGGCATGATAGACTCAGACTAAGGTTGATGACATTTGTGAAGGCAGAGGATGACACTAAGATTAGATTTGAGAGTACAATGACATTATATAAAAGACCAAAATGACTACATTATTCAGTAATGCATCACTGAAACATCTTCCACAACACGATGAAAGACTGAGAGGTAAATTATGATCCCTTCAACTGCGCTAGATATTTCAGGAGGACAGAAATGTGAAGAGAATAATGTGCTCAGTTTGGCAACAACTAAGTTTAAATGACAGAGGAAAACACGTGATATTAAAATGAGCTGTCTTTCTTTAAAGCAATGGCATCAACACACAAAAAAAAAAAAAAAAAAGGGCGCACCCCCACCCACACCCCCAAAAACCCCCTTTAAAAAGCATAAACACACATTTAAAATTTAAAAAGGAGGCAAAAACACACACACACACAAACACCCCCGCCCCAAAAACCTAAAAATAACCATGTGTGAAAAATCTGTTTATTTCCTACGCTTGCGTTTCCCCAGAGCAAAAGAGCACCCTGGGCCCGCATATTCCCCAGGCCTGGCCTTGCATTTAAGCTGTGACCTACATTTGATTCCCTCCACAAGGACAACGTTGGGCTTGACTCCTTCGACGACTTTGGGTTTATAGCTGGGAGCCAGGGAGTCGTCTTGTTTGACATCTTCATTGGATCCAGTTTGGAGGCGTAGACTGGCATTTTTCATAAGTCTGTCTTCATCTTGCTTAAATCTCACCACTTTTTTGAGTTTGAAAGGTGCAAGTGAACCAGACCGTAGTACTTCTTTCATATTAGTACCAGGTTTCCTTCTCTTTTTGCGGACTCCAAAACAGCCACACAGCTTTAGAGAAAAAAGAGTGAACATGACTATATGCTGGTTCAACCAAATGAAAAGGAGATCCAGGTGAATATGTCCAAATATCCTTGAATGTCACTCTTCAGACAGTGAAAACTGTCACAACACTGTGGTAAAAACATGCTAACTCTTTGTTTGCTGAACAAACTAGTAGGAGGACCGTGCCCTGACCCCAGGGCTCCAAAGACCTTGAGGGGAGTACCACTGAAAGATCACTCCACCAAAAACCAAGTTTTAAATATCCACGAGCAAAGAACATGTGGACTGACAGCGGGCTGCCGCTGCAAAATGTATAAAACGGAAACACGGTTGTCTGAGAACATGGACAGAGAGCCGATTGGTAAGAACAACCATGCCAAGGATCCGAAGTAAAGGAAACTATAAATAAAATGGTTAAGCAATCCAACTTGGATTTATCTCGAAAATCTCTTTGCCTAAAACTGACAGCGATCAATGTTCCCCTACTCTACACCAATGACACTGGCCGCCTCACACATGTCGGTGTGGCACTGCTGATGACATAACAGCATCAAACAAGACCAATTGGGTTAATGCACACATACCCTAAATGTCACCCTGTATGGTTTCTGTATACTTTGCGATATTGTGCACTCTGCAGCTATTTCTGTGAATGGAATTAGTTTTGGCAGCATCTATCCAGTATAATAATGTTTATGACAGGTTACTAGTAGTCTCAAAATTCTTGGAGGCATTTAAAATGACTGTTATGGAATCTAATTGTCATGGCAAACTACACTTAATTTTTTCCTCATCATGCACCATTAAAGATTAGGTACTCTGTGCCCTATTGCTGAACCTGGTATTACTTCAAGTCAAGTGGGCTTTAGTGTCATTTCAACCATATGTATGTATATAGTGAGATGAAACAACGTTCCACCATGGATCAAGTGGTGTTACACGCTGAGCACGTTGTTACATTTAAAATATATAAAAACGATATTTGAGACAGGCTAGATTTAGTGCACACTGTCACACATAATGTGCAATTAAAGTAGAGCATTTAAAACAGACAAGGGACAGGACAGACAATAAAAGACAGGGCATAAGTAGATTTGGAACAGAGCACTGATTGTTGTAAGTTAGGTTCACAGTGAGGTGGAGGTAGAATATATAGAATTAAGCAGCAGAGAAAAAGTGCAGGAGTACAGTTCAGTGTGAAACATTGTGCATCATGTTTTGTTGTTCAACAGTCTGACTAGCCTGACAAGCCAGACCCACATCAAGATGTTGGGTCTTAGAACTCGCCATTGGCAGGGCTCAAACCGAGGGGCGGGATAAACGGTTGTCTTTCAAATTCCCTCTGCACTCATAGCCAACCAGAGCAACACTAGTATCCGCCGTATCCGGTCGGCAAAACTCCGAACACGTCTTCCTTTTTTAAGAATGACTTAAGTGCTCAACTCCGAGTCTTCCAGAGTCGCGGCCAAAGCAGATTCGAAAGACCGCTGTTCGCCAGCAGCAGCAGCCATCTTCTTTTCGTTTTCAAGTAGCAGGGAATTCACGTGGAATCGTCGCAACTCTGCCGTCGTTATGTTAAGCCCGCCCACCGACTCTATACACGATGTGATTGGCCTGATCAGAATTTGGTTTTTCCAGCTCGCAAGCCAATGGAGAGTGGCTAGACTGACCCTGGCTGCAAATTACATTTGCTGCCGCTAGGGTGCGTCTAGATTTCTAGGCTACAGTCTGACTGCTTGAGGGAAGAAGCTCTTCCCCATTCTGGAGGTGCGGGCAGCTATGCTGCGGTACCTTCTACCTGATGGCAGTGAGGAGAAGAGTGCATGGGACGGGTGTGTTGTGTCCTTAACAATGCTTATGGCTTTGCGCAAACAGTGGGTGTTGTAGATGTCAGAGAGGGAGGGAAGAGTACTTAACATAAAGCAGGAAGGTGACTTGACCAAACAAGTTAGTTAGTCTTAAGAAAAAATACCTACCCAAACATTGTGACATTTAAGAGGCGCCTAAAAGCTTGTTTTTTTAAAAACATGTCTACATAGGCCAAGAAGACTAAGATAATTATGAAGTTTGCGTGTAGATTCTGATCATTTCAGACACATTGGGACTCAAAAGACAAATAACATGACCAAAAACATTACGGTCTCTCAAACAACAAATAATCCAGACAGTCGGCCCACACTACACCCAACAGATACACAGACTTCAGTATGACCTAGATACAGATTGTCTTCAAAAGTCAGAGGGTTCAGAGAAGCAACATGCACTGTAAGGTGGAAAACACCAATAATTCACAGTACTGTGGGTTCCTTTCTTAGGCAATTGGAAATGCAGGACTGAAAATAACATGTAAACAAAACAATGTGAAAGAGATTATTTGTTTTCAGCATAATCACCATGCTGAACTGATCAGCGCCATGAGTGAAAAGTAGGCCATCATAAATGTGTTTGGCATGATTCATTATCATAATTGTTCTATTAATAGGCCTAGCTATTCTTATTCGGCTTGTGTGCTGCCATGCAGGTCATGCAGGACAGGAGTTATTTGAAAGAGTGCATTTTAACTAGACTGCCATGGAAACAATAGCTCACAAACTCAGACATTTCTTCACAAGACACATGAATCATGGACAAACCGAGTTAAGTGTATGTGCTAGGTTAGAGAAGAAGCCGTTATCTGCAAAGCTTGATTAAAATTTTCGTGACCCAGTGGACAGCACAGGCAACTTGTGGTACTCCCGCCCTCTGCTGCCCTCCGCTCCATCTCTCCGTTCTGAATCTTTCACTCCTCCACTTCACGCTTTCCTTTCTGTAACACTAGCAGCTCTCTTTTTTTTATCTTTAAGCTTTAATCTATTCATCTACTCTTACTTTTATACAAAGAATCTTAAGAAGTGAATACCACAGACTCCTCCGCCCAGCCTCTGATCTGCTCATTCGAGCCTTCTCTGTCTCCAGTACGTTTGGCAGATGTGACGACTGCCTGTGTGGCCGGGCAAAACTGTTCCTGCTTTCGCGTTTGACTGGAGGACAACTGTGGTTTTTCTCAAGCCGCCGACTGTGTCCTGCCAAAAGCCCAAACTCCATTTTGCTGCTCTGATGTTGATGATGTCATGTAATCCACAAGTACACCAAATAACTGCTGCTTCATTCCTCTTGGCTGCCACGCTCATTTAAATGACCAGTGATACCAAAATCAGACTTAAAAGATTAACGAAGATTCTCTAATATTTGACATACAGTGAAACAGGACTCAAATGTTTTAGGTGGGTTTGACTAATGAGAATAACACTAAATACACTGTATACTACTGATAATATCAATGAATATCTCCTAGGGCTGGGCGATATGGAGAAAATCAAATATCACGATATTCTTGACCATATACCTCGATGTCGATACTGCGATGATATTGTATGGTTGACTATTGGTGTTTACACAATGAGATTTTTGATAAATAACCACCAGAAATGGTTTAATGACTTAGTGGGTAAAGGCAAATAATAGAACAGCTAGAACAGTCTGGTAAGTTCAGAGAATGACATCACTTTACTGTAATGCAGCTTGTAAAACCAGTGAAAGACAACACTTACCATATTACGATATCCAAAATCTAAGACGATATCTAGTCTCATATCGCGATATCGATATAACACTGATATATTGTCCAGCCCTAATATCTCCTAACAACCAATTATCTCCCATATAAACCCTTAAATGCCATATTGATACTTGGAGTTGATACTGATGGACTTAAAATCGATGTACGTAGCAGAACCAGAAATATCGTCTTTTTTACTTCAAGCATTTTTCTTCCTTGTCAAAACTTGAAGCCTAAATTACCCATGATGCAACGCAACTGCCGGCAGTTTGGTCAAAGATTCGGTTGTGTTTTGCCCACGTCTGGCAATATAGCCCGGAGCCACTAGGCTCAAACAGAGATGAGTTACAGAGGGCAGGTGAGGTCACTTCTCCACACTCCTGTAAACAGACTTTGACTTCCCCTTTAACTAATCAACTTAAACATTACAACAACGTTTGTAATGTGTAATAAAACAAACCAATATCAGTTAACCCTCTGGGGTCAGCAGCTTTAGAATACATTTCTCATGTATTTAGATTAATAGCTTCACGAGATTTTATCACTCAAGCACGACAAAAACACTGACAGAAACCCTTTTTTTTTTTTTTTTTTTTACACTTTCTAAGGTCTCCACTCCCAAATAATATGTTTTATTTTTTTTATTACATGAATTAGATAAAACTAAAAAAACTAAAATCACAAAAGAGTCACAGCAGAGTTGGAGCCGCTGAGTACACACTATAAAATGTCCTGCAGGTTGAAGCATAATTCACTTGTTTTAAGGTAAACCTTTTTCGGTAGTTGCCACGCCGCTATGAACATACGCTTCGGACGATTCTGGACAGCGGCGACCATTTCAGCAGCTCATCAAAACCTGAGGACTGTGACACTGATGATGACCGGTCTCATTTTGAACAGCAACTCAAGCCAGCTAAAGACCAACTAGAGTAAGTGTAAATAATTATATTAATTTTATAATAATATATATTATATAAAAAAAAAAAAAAATACTGCTTAGATTTGTTTAAATTGACAACAATATCAGAGAATGCCAAATTGATCCATGTGAAAACACCTTCGAACCCCAGAGGGTTAAAGGGTGGACCCTTTTCCCATGTATTGGTGTCTAAGTGATATTGGTCCTGTATTGAGCAAGAACGCTGTGACCGGGCTGCAATGTAATCCTATAGGGCAAACGCACATCGTCAATTCATGTCTGCTTTTTCTGCCACTGACGGGCTCAGCTTGTTATTCTAAGTGTCTGACAAGATTATGTAAAGGATCCCTACAGAGACAGACCTTTTTTGTTAAAGCGTAAGATCCTTTTTGTTTAACCAGAAACAGGACATGGAGTCTGGTGCGTTTAGCGACAGTGATTTCGGGGCTTCATGCCTCATGTTAAAAAAAAGGATCTTACTCTTGAACAAAAAGATTGACCTCTGTAGGGATCCTTTCCATAATTTTGTCAGACACAGTAATAATCTGAGCATGTCAGTGGCAAAACGAGCACTTTTCTGACATCACTTGTGGACATAAATTGAAGCTGTAGGTGAATTGCACATTAACTCTCTGCGCATATCTCACGTGACAAAGTGGAGCAGAGGGGTGAAGCAGTGGGCCAATGTGATCTGCACGCTACCTTCTGGCTCCCTCTCTAATAAAGACAGGTGCCTCAACATATAGCAAGCAAATGTTTTACCCGTGTCATAGCCTAGATTAAGTGAAAATTAAATTGCCCCGTGCACTTCATCATGCTTCTTTGAAACAAAACGTGATGACCGTGTTACATTAAAGGCAGTCCTAGTAGTGGATAGAATTAGCCCGCTGTTTGTGTCTTTCAAAGAGTCCAGTCATTTATCTTCCAAGTCAAACTCATTGCATGTATGCCATTTCCTATATTTCCTACACAAAAAGCACACAATGGAACTATGCAAAATCACAATTTACCACAGTTTCTCACTATATTTAACATCAACACTTTTACTCTGCAAGGTATTTATGGTTTTTCGACTCATGGCTGTTAGGGATAACACAGGAGGACAGTAATGGAGGTAACACACATTGCTGTGTATACCATACAACTGTATCTATTTTTTTCTGTTGTAATCTGGGAAACATGGTTTTACAAAGTGGTTATGTGTAGGTTTACTGTAACATCTACTTTGTGGAAATAAGTGGCCATGTAAAGAATATTGTATGTAGCAGGTTGGATTCTGATGGAGACACGATATGGGTAATGGCCCTGCCTTGAAAATCTGGCAACATTCATACACCCAACTGTTGTGCAGAAGCTATTACAGAAGCATTTCTCCAAATCTCCACAATTAACATGCTCCGATGTCAAGCTAGCCAGCTAGTCCACATCTTCCAAGAAGATACGGAGGCATGTCTTCATGGATCATTTTCAAGACACACACGACTGCATGCATGTGCGTACACACAAACACAAGGGGAGGGCTAGCAGACTGCCGTCATATTCCCAAACCAAAACAGATCCATCCACCATCTTCGCCACAGCTTGCCTGCCAGTGCTTCCTTTTTTTTTTGGTGAAAAACATGCACACGAGCACAGACAGACACACACACAAATGCAACCGGGGTGACAAGCTGACTGGGTTTTGTCAGCTCTGCAGGGGGATGGAGCCATCTGTCCCAGTAAAGGGTTAATCCAACCAAAAGCACAGGCCACAGATACCAGCATTTTCCAGTCCTCAAATTTGTAGCCACATTCTGGCTACGTTTTTCTTCTTCTTCTTTTTTTTTTGCGTTTTAGTTTTGTGGGTAGGAGGAGGGGTTCCAGTCTCCAGCCTTACGGACACCCCAACCATCCCACTTGATTCTTCAAACCACAAAAATCTCAGCCCTCTCCATGTGGTGGTGGCAGAGAATTAAATGTTGAAGGGGGGGGGGGGGCAGTTTTAGCTATGTTTTTTTCAATGATTGGAACGGATGCCTTTCATTTGGGATGGAGTGTTTTGTGTCGGGGGAGGGTATTTTTACTGCTCCGGCTGGCCAACAGAGGCTTGCAAAGAAGAGACGATTCACACATACACACACACACCACAATAGATCAAAACAGGCCTTTCTCTGGACCTGTGACATGCTCATTCCCCCTTCATAAGCAATGCTTTCAGCTCTAAATGATTCCCATACAGAGGTCGGAGGACCGGGGGAAGGGAAGAGAGAGAGATTAGAATAAGAAGAAGAAAAAAACCTGAAGGGCCAGTAGTGCAGTGTGAAGCTAAATCAGCCAGAAACCTGCCTGAAAATGCCCCCCCGCACACACACACACAGCCGGCCTTTGTCTTTTTATTCCACCCAGAAAAAAAGCACCACGGGCAAGCTACTACCTACAGCAACATGGAAATGGAAAAGAGAGGCTTTAAAATGATACATTTAGAGGGGCGGGGAGAGAGTGAGGATGGAAGGATAGAGATGGGGGTCAGCCAGACACGAGATGGATCGAGAGGGAAAGAAAGAAGGAGGGAGGATGAAGGAGAGGTAGAAGCTAATCTTAGCATCCTGGAAGCTCCAGACAGACAAACAGACAGGCAGCAGTTTGCTGCTGGAGGTAATGGCTTCCAATGTGATGAAGCATGTCAACAGATCACATCGCCTTAATACAGACATTGCAGAGCTGGAGTGCTTCCACCACAAACACACATACTGTACACACACACACACACACACACACGGTAAGTGACACTTTGCACAAACACACACACACACACACACACACACACGGTAAGTGACACTTTGCACAAACACACACACACACACACACACACAGGCATCAAACCGGGGCACAGATAAACACACGCAGACACGCGCATACCTGAGACAGACAGACGCAGACAGACACACACAGCTTCCGTTTGACCACAACACATCAGCCTCCATTACTGCCAGCGATGTGCCTCCGTCTCTCTCGCTCTGCTCCTGATGCCTTCCGCCTGATGCACAGCCATCCTTACCGCCTGCCTCTCCATCTCTCTCCATCCCAACCCCCCAAACCATTAAATCACAGCAACCCTCAGCATCCCTTCTCAAAATTAATCACAAAAACATAATACCTCAGTTAGGGAGCCTGTGAGGGGCTTCTCGTCTTCCCCCTTACCGTCCAAAGAACAACACCACGTCGACAGGAGACAGTGGAAGCAAAAAAAAAAAATCCAATCAGGTGTGGATGAGTGGAAGAAAACCCAGTGCAGATTCACTTTTTCTTCTCCTTTCCACCCTCCCCGTCCTCCTCCCGTGTGTCTGTCCTCTGTCCAGCTTTGGCTTTGTGATGCTAAGCTAATGGGAGCTAAGCAGCATCTACACATTGGCTTATAGTGTGCTCCGTCTCATACCCACACACAAATGTTAGGCTTCTGTCTCTCTCTCTCTCACACCGACTGAGCCCCGCTGACTCCCGTCTCTCAGGCACCCACATGCACCCGCCCACCCCTCTCTCTCTCTCGCTCTCTCTCGCTCTCTGTTAACCCATACCTTCTTCTTCTCACAGTTCCAATGAGTTTATTTTTTTCTCTTCCCTGTTTCTTTTTGCCCTTCCCCAGCCATTGATTGTACACAAAAACTCATACACATGCTCTGGGTGTTTAACAAGTTCTCTAATGACATGTTGTGAAGAGGACAAGAGTCAGGGGAAGAATCCTAAAGGCAAGGAGGTCTTAGGATTCATACAAGATTGAACATAAAATATGAACTAACCAAAACTGATTATAATTAGTCAAACTGACCAACTGGCACACATCTGTGCATGTACAAGTTAAAGAAAAAAAAGACAACTCTGCATGTGTAGGATTCTTTTGTTATGCTCTATGGTCAGAGGAGGGGGTTGGGAACAGTGTATGTGATGTGCCATTTTCTGTCAGATACCCCTTAAATGCATCCCAAATCCATACTTTATACTACTTCTAAGCAGGTATTTACATGTAAAACTCACAAAAGTCAGAAGTAAGTTAGTATGCATACTACACGTACTTGATTGTTGAGTGTGGTGTTGATGGACACGTTTGTTCCACAATGCAATGTGTAGGGCTGTCCCCAACTCAGAATTTTGTCAGATCGAATCGGATTCGGCTGTTCAATATGATTATTTAACTATTCGTTCCTTTTTTCTTTTTCTTTTTTTTTTAAAAAAGGTAACCTTATTCAGTATTAAGCACACTTTGGTTGGTTCGGCAAGACATTCAGGGTAAAAAAGACGTTCACGTAATAAAGTAAAAAAGCCAAGGGTTACAAAGGGTTATAAAATAAAAACATGGATGCTCCGTAATACAAACCAGCGTGAACCAAGACAGCCAACTTTTATTAACTCCCATATTGACGACAGCAGCACATAACACTAGCTTCACTTCTTGTTTTTACCCTTCACAAAAAAAGCCCAACTCAGAAGAGGCAACTTAATAAAATAGCTTACACTATATAACAGCATTTTTTGCCGACACTAAATATCAAACAAAATCCAGAGACTATATGGTATCAAGTTGCTGTGACCTGTAAATTCACCACTTCTAAGTGTAAGGCCGGGCATCTGCCTCTCTAGGTCCGGTTCTGCAGCTGCCTGTACCCATCGCTGACATCTTCACCAAGCGGACAGGATGACATGATGTAGTGGATTGAACGTAACTGTATGTACTGTACTATTACTAGTGCCCGTTGAAATAATTCCTGTTTCGGAACGGGCCGATTGCTTGGCCTCCAGTATTGCTGCTTGCAGCTTTCTCGAGAACTGCTGATCCAAATAACTCCACACTGCGCTTCCTTGGGTCCTGAGCGATACACCTGCCATGACATAGTTGCGTTCCCTAGCAATGAGGACAGAGGGAAGGAGTAGAAGAGTATACGCAACATTTGCTAACAGCTAGCTATTTGGGAACAGGCTATTTCCGGGAGCAAAAGCATAAAGTTACGCTTGAAATGGTTGAGTTTGCTACATATGTAGCATCTCCGGTGTGTCTTCTTCATCTTAATTGTTCTGTAGCGAGCGATGGAGAGAATGCTGTACTCAACATGCCGTTCGGCAGTGTAACAGTTAATGGTGGTCCCCTCGCAATACACTACAGTGTGTACATAACGCACTACTAAAAGGCCTTTTCCATACACACAGGCTGGCTTGGCTTGACTTGGTGTGTGAAATGGTGGATAAACACATTTATTTCCTAGAAATTCTTCAAAAAAAAAAAAAAACAGCAGGTAAAAAAAGCTTGGAGGCGGGTCAGGTGCACTTTGACCCAACTCTGGAGATGGCTCATCTTGGCACAAATCAAACATGGTTTGATTGGCCGCGGCCAAAAGGTGCCTATAGAAAAAGACCATAATAAATATGTCCCATAGATCTCAAGAGTTTGCACTCGACACTGCACTTCCTTGAAATTTGAAGGACAGAAATTGAAGACAGACATACAGACAGAAACTCCTTCCATTTTAGTTTGATGATGGCATATATAATAGAATGACATCATACACAGTTAATTGTTCCATTGTCAGACAGAAAGGCATCACTATCGGCAAACTCTTATAACAGGCTAATATGAGCTGCAATTTCTATAAATGGAAAGGAACCATTTCTGATTTGTCAAAACAGACTCCGAAGAGAGGCACAAATAAGCATCCACTTTTAGAAATACATCATATACTGCCTATACTGACGCAAAGGCCTAATTTGCTCAAACTACCTTCATGCCTACCGTCCTACATTTATGTGCAACAGTGTCAGTGATCGAGTGTGTGGGTGGGGCAGCGGGGGCTATGAATCTGGGGGACTCCACCCATTATTCACTCTTTTGTTTGACAGCATTCCTTTTGACTCTTCCTAATGCTGTTGAGCTATGCAAAAAAAAAACACCAGCATCAACTCGGCTCCTATTGTTTCCTTCACGGCCTCCCTCTGACCAACCTACAGCATGCTGGGATCCCCTAGTCCAAAGGTCATCAAACTGATACTGGTATGGTGTTGTGCCTCTAGTCCCTCCCCAAATGGTCATGTATGTAAAGAGGATTTGAAAGATTTGAAATAAATTTATAGGGGAAGGACAGCAAAAATAGAGGAGAATATTTTAATGTACGTATATCATAGTATATTGACTAAACTTAACTTAGCCTATCCAACATACAAAGAAATAATATATGAGCCTCAAAGGAATAGTTTAACATTTGTGAAATACACTTATTCACTAAGCTCCTGGCTCTAGCTTAATGTTTAACAGACATATGGGACAGGTGTCAATCTTCTCATCTAACTCTCACCAAGAAAGTGAATAAGCACATTTCCCAAAATGTCAAACTTCCTTTAATTTAAACAAAATCTAGACATAGAATTTGTTTCTACCAGCTAATAGCAACCAGGTTATAATATATGCTTAACAATTTATGAAGGAAAACAAGTCCATGCCATTGTGTATCAGTCGCCTAACTAGAGTTAGCAAGAGTCTAACAAAGTTGCCTTACTTAGTGCCTCCTTACTTTTACAGTGTCCACTCAGGTCAACAGAGAGTCAGCCCATGGATTTACCAACTACTCAAGAGTCTAGATTAACAGTTGTAATACAACAATTGCATTCAATCGTGGCCATCACGTGAGCTGTAGGGTGAAAGTCCAATGCAGGGCAAAGTAAACTTTCCTTTGCAATCGTGTAATTCAACTGAGAACTGGTAGAACAGGAAGGACATGGCATTGGAAAAACCCATCTAAATGTGCTTGCCTAGGCCTTGACAAAAACAACATCCCTTGCGTAATGCATGTCAAACAGCGAACACAGAGTATTGACTGACATGCATCCTACCTGATTAATGTCAACAAAGCCAAAAGGGTCTCAAGTTTACTTCTAAATCTTCCTTGAGCTTTATTTTTTCCCCATCTTGATTTACTACCTTCTGGTGTTTAGAAATGGCACAGTGAGTGAGAGCATTTCTTTTGTTCAGGTGACACAATGTGATTGCATCTGTGGATGCAACCAAACCAGAACCAGAAATGCTGCTTTTGTATCAACTGTCGGGACACACGCAGGCAGAAACATGCCCAACTCGAATAGCACAGTTAAGTCCCATACAAACACAAGTGATAGATGCGTATATATGTTTACGTTAGCTTGACTGGCTAGCTAGAGCCGGCATTGATTTGAGTGTGTCAGAGTGCTTTTGCATCTCTCCATTCTCTCTCTCTCTCTCTCTCTCTCTCTCTCTCTCTCTCTCTCTCTCTCTCTCTCTCTCTCTCTCCACCCATCCCCCCCTTCTTCCCCCCCTCCCACACCCAAACTCCACCCCACCCCCATCTCCATCCCCGTGGCTTCAGCCCACACCTCCCTCCGAGGCGTCCTCTTAGCCTATATACGGGTCGTCATGTCGTCTGTGCTGCTAGCCCCGCAATTCATCACACATGCACGTGAAAACGACCCTCTGCAGACCCTCGCTCATTTGAGAAACGATTACCAAACCATCAGCATTACAACAATTACAGCAGACAATAATTCCACTTGCCTAGATGCAGGAGAGACCAGAGCTCCCTTTTCAGGGCTCGTAGACACAATGCTGAGCTTTAAAATCAGGTACAAGTCTCTTCTTCTTGCCACTGCTCCGGCAGTCAACCGGCAGGAAAAATGAGATAAACAGAGTGATACAGATGGAGAGAGGGAGCAGCAGTAGCAGTGAGAGTAGGGGAGGCAGCTGTGTCATGAGTTGAGGGGGTCAGGAATGAGAGCAGGACAGGGGGGGGGGGGTGGAGGGTTGGTGGGGATAATGGGAGACTGGGAATGCTGAACGTGCGGAAGGGGTGACCACAAGGGAAGCCGACGGACGCCTCAGCAGATGGGGGAGGGTGAGAGGGTTGTGTTTCAAATCTGAACAGTGTTATGGGAGATGTGAGAGACGAGACTAGTTTAAGTTTACAACCAACTTCATGGAACTTGTACAACTACCTGAAGGTCTGGAGGTCTGGTGAACTTCACTGCTTTATACATACTGATTCTCCACGGTAGTTTTACATTGTGTTAGGGATTTCTCCAACTCATTACTCTAGTCTAGGCTAAGTATTATGCCTCTTTTCCACTGCATGGTATGGCTTGACACACTCTTTTTTATGTTTTCCACTGACAAAAGTTGTGGATAGTACCTGGTACTTATTTTGGTATCACCTCCGTCTAGGTTCCAAGCGAGCTGAGCCGATAATATTGTAGAGGGTGAAGTCAAACACTGCGGACCACTGATTGGGCAGAGAGAAGTGTCACTTGCGGGACACGGTGTCCCGTGTCCTTCACAAACTAACTAACCCATTTTTAAACAGCCACGCTACCGTCAATAGCCATCGCATTTTTTTAATTCATTTGACAGATGTTTTTTTTAAAATGGCAGAAATGTTCCATGAGGACTATGGTTAACTGCTCGTCAGATCTCTGCAGGGTAAATATAGACAGCTAGCTAGACCTGTTTTCTGTTGGATGTCTGAAACAACTTTTTAACGTCCACCAAAACAAGTTCCTTCCTAAAGCTATTTCGCAGAGGCACCGTTGCTTTGTTCGGCGCTTAGCGCCGCCCAAGACGATCGTGATTGGTTTAAAGAAATGCCAATAAACCAGGGCACGTTTTTCTCCCATCCAGGAATGCTGAAGAAGATGTGAATCTTACTGTTGCTGTGGAGATAGGTCTGGCAATGCGAGACTAGGTTACGGATGAAAGGATCCAGCGATAGTTGTGTAGCATTGATAATGATGTCAGGACACTTACATGCAGCGACGCTATGACAATCAGCTAAGAATCCAACCTACATTGCAAGAAATGCACTTGGTACCAAAGGTGAGTCGAGTAGAGTCGAGCTGTACTATGCAGTGGAAATGAGGCATTAGTGAAGCTAGATAAATGATGCATCTAATTAGAGAAGATGCCACACCATGCCCAGGCCAACATGGTGAGTTAGAAGAGACAATGATTTATGTACATGGAGAATTAGCCATTGAAGAAGAGCCGAAAATGTCTCAGGAATGTGAAAGCTTCTATGTCTTCAATTAGAGCACCGTACAATTACAATTACATTACTGGCATATTCATTAAAAAAACATTCCCGATACCAGCTTTAAAAAAAAATTATGTGTTTGGAATGTTAATATATATTGTTGTTGCATATTATATTTCTCCAACTGCGGCTGCAACCCTGCGGAAAAACAACCAGTGTTTTCAATTACAACCAGCTGAGAAATGCACAAAATTGTTATTTTCCATAATTTAGTCAAACTCACTAATTATTATACAGATTGGGACTTACATAGAGGGATGATAGAGGTAGGAAAAGCCCTAAAAACCACAGACACACTTGTCCATCTGTTTCTCCATGTGCTTGCTGTGCATTATTCACACCTACACCTACACCTGCTCACGGACAGTGCTTTGAACAACCTTTGGACATACGTCAACATGGACACAGACTGACCTTTCACAATCACAGGCCAAAATAGTTACAGCAAATCCATCTCACTTATGAATTAACACTACATAAATAAACAAAATGCTTTCATATACAATGGCTGGGTTTGTCTTGTATTATTCTGGGACTGAAGCGCATAAGGGAGTACTTATTCATGGACTCAGTGCCTACTGTAATGTCTTCCTATAACACAAAAGGGAAAAAAAATTAAACTGCCGAAAATTATTTGTAAATGTAATATTTCGGTGTGAGTCTCACACTCCACGAGTGCAAAACAACAAAAACTTTACAGTCCCATAAAACACATGGCCTGGGGAACACCTTCATGCTTTGTTTACTGCTAACACCACCATGATTTTTACTGGTGTGCCATAGACCACTGAGGGATTAAAATGATCATTATGGTAAGACCCCCACCCTCCACTAGTGTCTGGCTGACATATGGCAGTGGAGGTAATGCAGATAAAGTCCCTTAAACAAGCCTCCTGAACACAAAATTGTAATTTGCGTGAGAGGGCCATGAATAAACTAATTGAAAAGCCAACAGATGAGAACCATTTAGGTGAATATTGAAGTGGTGCAAAGGAAGTAGAGAAAAATAAAATGATGCATGAAACTTGCATACAGCCGGCAGATGCACCTTTTTATCTACTTGTCTTGTCTCTTCCCCTCTTTTCCCCCTCTCTCTCTCCCTCTTCATAAGGGAGGCATGCTGTGTCTAAAGCCAGTAGGGATTTCCAACTCCTGTATCATGACAATTATGAGCCTGGTTTTGATTGGTCCACGCAGTTGATTTCTGTGTTATATGCAAATCAGGAATAACAACATAAGATTGGCATCATGCAGCATGATTCATCAGGCCCCCCCACACACACAGAAGGGGTTGCACAGTTACCACTTTCATCACTCTACTATTATGTTCATGCCAGATCTTTAGCACCCATAGCACCTTCAATGCTTGTTTTTCATAGTAGGGAAGAAAACACCTCAAATATCTACTTCAGCTTTTGAGCAGCAGCAATTACAAGAGAAATATGTGGCATGAACAAACAAATATACAAATTTAGATCTTTGCTATATTGACATTGTCAGGTGGGGAAAAAGTCAAAGACACAAGCCTGTTTCCTGGATTACACAGCCAGTTCTGGCTACAGTTCTGATACTGGTTAGTGATAGAGGGTGAGGGACTTGGATGAAGCCTATTGTGCGATTGATCCCGTGGACATGAGATACTAGCCTGTTCACTGTAGAGTCACCAGACAAACCTCTAACGGATCAGACAATATTAGTAAAGCATACATTGTGTTGACTGAATGTTATCAGCTTGGGAAGCAGGCAGAGAACTCCATTTTGGCATGAAGAGGGATGATGTGTGATAAAACCAATCAACATGAGGCTAGTTCCAAGGAGGGTATGAAGTAATCAGCCTGGCTAACTGCACAGCCAATATTGGTCAAAAGGCAAGTGGAACCATGCTCGGATTAGACTGAAATAAGCAGCCTTAATTAGATAACCATCCAATGTGTCCGTGTGAGGCAGCTATACTCGCAATCATTACATACAGTAGATCTAAAACTGATCATGCCTGGAGCTGAGACACCGACCTCAGTCACCTCAGTTTTTTTTTTTTTGTTTTTCATGAGGAAGTTCACAAAATAAATGACAATCTTTGGAGCCACGATGATGTTCTGTGGGAACTCACACAAACAAAGTGTGTCAAGGGCAGCATATCATCAGGAACTAAAAGAATGGCTCATATAAATGCAAGGAAATAGAGAAGACAGAGCAGCGGATAAAAAAACATGAGAAAAAGGAATGACAGAATAAGGTGTAAGACGGTCATGGACTCACAAGGCACGGCGTGACGGTAGAGGTTGTCTCGGATAGTCTGCTGCAGTTCGTGGTCAGGCGAGGATTTCTGGAAGCGCTGGCTCAGATAATGCTTCAGGTCCTTGTTCAGCTTACTTCCTGTCATTGCGAGCACAAACAGGAAAGCATGTGGTAAGTGCATCAAAACAACAACAAAATAAGGCAAGCAGACAGGAGAACATCACAAGAGTCAAAATGACGCTGTTATAATTCACAGTGAAGTGTCAAACGGCCACACAGTTTGGCTCCCACAAAAAGAAATACACAATTGTTCCCTGCAACCAGAGCAAGGCTAGATGCTGAGTGCATAGCCATGAATTGTACACTTGCCATTGTCACTCAGAGGGGTAGCTGGCTGCAGACTCTCCGTCTCCTACCAGCCGTGGCTAGCCAAAAAGCTAAGACTGCTAGCACTATGGCTAGCACTGTGAATCAGCCCTCCTACCGCTATGCCATCTGGACCTCAGACACACATTAGGCTACTGAAGGGCAGCACGGCTGGAAAGTGTCCGTATGTGGGTGTGATTGATTCTGAATGTGTGTCTGTTTGTGGCCATTACAGTGAGTGTCCATATTACAGGCAGAGCTACAGTATGCATGTGCAAAAACAGCACAAACAGTAGGACAACATAACAGAAAAAGAGTCACACAAATAGAAAAATTAGGGAATGTACAGTATCTGATGAATATGACACTGTCTTGATCTAAATTCAATAGCAATACTGCTTCAGGCAACAACAAACATCACAACATCACGTTCTATATTAGTACATGTCCCATTATTTATTATCCAAATGATTTATCTCCCAGCCTTGCATGGCTGCTGAGACCATTTTTAGTTGTCTTGGGCAAACAACCATAAAAGGCCCTGGATCTTGTTTCCATGGAAACTGTGTGTGTGTGTGTGTGTGTGTGTGTGTGTGTGTGTGTGTGTGTGTGTGTGTGTGTGTGTGTGTGTGTGTGTGTGTGTGTGTGTGTGTGTGTGTGTTTAATAAGATGTTTGAGATTGTTAGCATAGTACAGGAGAGCATTCTGCACCGGCTGGCAGAATGATTATAGGTTCATATGATATAAATACAATTAAATCATAACCCAACACATCCCACAGAAATGATACAACTGTTTTTTTATTTTAATGTGACCCAAGATGTTGTCTGTCATTCATATCAACATACGTAACAAGAGTGGGTAAGATGCAAAAATGTAGTTATGGTCACATTGCTACGAATCAGATGGTTAATGCTGGTTGAGAAGCTGTAAGGCTCACGCTGCAATTGAAACATTTAGTTCTACACTTTTAACAAATAGTATTGTCTAAAATGTCACTCTCTAAGAGAAGTATTTAAATGCTTGAATTGGGTTTCTTAAAGAAAAAAAAAAAACCCGGATGAATATGTTTTTTGAAAGCAAAGCTCTCACATAATTCAACATTTTTCTTTAAAAATGTGTGTTTCCAGACTTGATAATTTTATCTTTTGATGTAATTTATTGTAAGAAAGTAATTTTGGTTTCATTGTACTTCCTTTTTATGAGTCACGACAACTTGAATCCAGGCCCATGTCTAAAAAAATATTTAACTGAAGTAATGAGTGACACATTTGATGAGCCATAATTAGTGTCATGGACAATGTAGCCGTTTGGGCAACAGTCTGAGTGGAAAGGTTGAGTCTTCGCCCCTCCATCTAAGCTCCTGCTGGGAGGAAACTCCCCTCCTGGCCCTGTCCCATCCAGACATATCACTGGGTTGTAAATCCTCACAACAGGTCACAAGCCAACGCTCAGCCCAACAGAGAGCCTAATGCACACCCTTATGTGCTCTTGTGCACACCAATTACTGGAAGGCAAAGGGCATTCCTTGCTAGCAGACCCCCAACTGGCTGGTTTTCATTTGGAAACCTGTGACATGAAAAACTTAAAAAGAACTACCAAAGGTGCCATTTAGGAAGAGATGAGAGAGCTCCTGAGAAGGATTCAGGCATCAGAAACAACAGGTACCCAGTCTTAATAATAGATAGCTACAATTTGTTAGCCAACCTTACACACTCATATCAAGTCATATTCAAATGGAACAAAGTTCATCAACACACAAAATCGGGTTTTACCTCATAAACATATATACATTGTATTGTATAATACAACATGTTTCCCTGCAGAATATATCCATTCATTTTACATCTTCTAGCATCAGCACAGTGTCTTGTTGCTCACCTTCTTCCTGGTATTGTTAAAGGGGCACTACAGCAATTTTGTATTGCACTTTCAGAAAATTGGGGCACTTGCTAGGAACACATTTAAATCAGAATTCTCAGAATTGATAAAACAGAGGCAAAGACATTCAGTCTTATATATTCTAGTATGGATCAAGCTCCAAAAATTGCAATTCCATTTGTTTGGTGTCTGTATAAATGTCCAGTCTAAAATGTAATCTTTAAAAAAGATCTCTTAAAAGCCCCATTCATTTTGAGTTTTTTGTACTTTCTGTTAATTAAACTTTGGCTAAAAAGAAGCATATAAAAAGACTGTGCTTTATATAAAATGTGTTACAATATTTTAGTTGGTAAAAAGTTGTTAGCATGTACAGGT
Organism: Perca fluviatilis; assembly: GCF_010015445.1. Lineage (NCBI taxonomy): Eukaryota > Metazoa > Chordata > Actinopteri > Perciformes > Percidae > Perca > Perca fluviatilis. The sequence continues at coordinate 9,569,797 of NC_053115.1, read as the reverse complement.
GAGTCATAATTTCAGAAAAAGAAAAAAAATGAGTATTTAAAAAAAAAGAAGAAGTTAATTTTGGACGGTGGACAATGTGAGCAGTGTTTAACAAAGCTAACTTAGGCATCCTGTGTGGTTGGTTGATCACTGGCATGCAAGCAACAGCACCTCAAGGAGCTATTACATAAGCTTTAATCCAGTTCCGTAGATGTTGTCCTCCTCTCACTCTTTCTCTTTGTTTATGCCTATCTTGATGAAAACCATGTTGTTTTCATGAAAATAAGCATAAATCCTTCAAAGGCAGAACAGTGCAAATGACGGGGCCCTGAAGGAACTGCTGCATTGATGAATGAGAGGAAGGTAATCACTTAGGGACGTGTGCATTTAGTAGATAGCACTATCTGTCCTGCTGTTTTTGGCTCCTTTGCAGTCATGAAGTGCTGACATGGAATATCAGGATGTCTACTGTTCAGCACCTGGTGTGAATGTATTTTATTTAATAGTAGGAGTCTCTGAAAAAAATTTGGACCAAAGTCTAGTACTGACATGGACCAACGCCTGGCATCAAAAGGACTAGTGCAGTGCCTGTCAAAAATGTGCCTGTTTGGAACGGGCCGATTGCTTGGCCTGTGGTATTGCTGCTTGTAGAATTCTTCAAAACCAAATTGTACCCCCAAAAAAAGGACCCCAAACCACTTAATATGCAATTCCACTGTATAGCCTACTACTGACTTACAGTGTAGGCTACTTCTACATCAGAGGAAGACATTGTACTACTATATTTACCTGACAAAGAACGCTGCAGATTCAGAATGTAATCACAAAACATCACAATGAAATATGGAGTAATCAGACATTAGCCTCATGGACTTATGACAGTGTGCTACCCACCCAGCCTGTTATGAGAGCTAATCAGCACATATCTCCGTTAATCAACAACCAGAATCGCGGAGAGAGAGAGAGAGAGAGAGAGAGAGAGAGAGAGAGAGAGAGAGAGAGAGAGAGAGAGAGAGAGAGAGAGAAGAGAGAGAGACCGTGTTGTCTCGTGTCGTATGGTCGTTAACGAATTAAACATTTCAGCAATGGTGTTCATTTCCATACAGGTTTAGTGGCTTGACGGTTAACGGTGAAGTATGGATTTGATTCGCAGGGTATTTTGGCGACGGTAATGTTATTAGTGTTGTAAATTAGCAGTAGACTTAATTAACTCGGGGGGAGTCTGAAAAGTGCTGCGTCTGCCCGGTTCAACTCTGAGATTTTCTCGTATTGCACAGCGCTGTGAAGGAATAATCTCTGAGATGTTCTGCCAGCTCACAGCAATTGCAGGAAAAGAGTCAAAGGCTGTAACGCCCACCCACACCCCTGGATTCTGAAACGTCCTTAAATTCGGGAATTGTCCTTTATTCAAAGTCAAAGACAGTCCAAAGTAGTGCTTTTTGTTGTGGGTCTGAGATGTATGTCACATTTTAGCTGCCAAAGCTCCGCTGCTTTCTCCCTCTCTGTGCTCAGTCAGGGTGCAGTGTGAGAGGGGGAGTGGCCAGCGGCTAGAGCGGCAAAAGCCAACGTGTGCTTCTTTTACGGATATATATTTAACGATATTTTTTGCATTTCTAATCCAAACAACGTCAAACTGCACTGCACTTACTCGTGCCCGTAGCAAGACACATGTCAAGTTTGAAATCCATCGGACTAACGGTTCAAGAGATATGTGCATAACACACACACACACACACACACACACACACACACACACACACACACACACACACACACACACACACACACACACACACACACACACACACACACACACACACACACACACACACACACACACACGTTCCTGCAATTTATAGATAGATGATTGATTTAGACATAGTAGGAAGCTGTTTGGCCAGCGTGACTGATTGTGAATTATTTAAACGATTATGTCTTTAGATCACACATAACAGATCTTGCCTTGCCTGTCATATTCAGATTTCTTGCCCCCTTTAAATGCCCACTACCTTCAACAGTGTCCTCAATGCCCTCATAGGGAGTGAAAGATGACCATTAGCTTTTCAATGGCCTGTGCTGGGGTGTTGGCTGGGACCAAAGTATGCATGAGGTCTGGGAATCAGCTCAAACTCATTTTTGTGGTTACCCAACATAATATGTTGTTTCTGGTCTAAGGTCAAATCCTTTTACATCACATTTCCTTTCCCTTTTTTTCTTTCCTGTCCACTACTTAAAACTACAGCAGACTACTTTAAAACCACTCTTCTTAAGTGCACCCGCAATGTGCGGATTTCAGTCTTTTGGTTGGCTCCAAATTGGGCCTAGGTTGGTCCAACTGTAGTATAAATACAGTCGACTGTGTTATCGTAGGGATCGCTATCCTGTGGATGCTTTACCATGTGCGAGAAGGTCAAAAAGATCACCACTTCCCTCAATTGAAGCCTTTAAGGCAGCTAGTCAGCTCCTTCAAACCTATTGCGAAAATGTTAACACCATAAGCCCATTATCTGCTACTCCTTGTTCTATTTTGGTACTGTGTATATGACAAAGCATACTGGACCTGATGGTAAACAAAGGTCACTGTACTGATCATGAAGACTTGGAAGTGGACGGACTTGATTAGACTGACCTAAAAAACGATATAGACCCGAGATGTTTAGATTGTTTCCTTTTATAGCTGATTGAGTCATCAATGGCTCAGTACCACTGCACGGTTCAGCTTGACCTTTCTCTTTCGTTTTCCACTGTGGATCGTTAGTACCCCCTCAGTGTAGGCAGCACTCTCAGCTGATCAACACAGCGATGCCGCATGAAACTGCCGTGACGTTATCTTAAACGCAACACTTGCTTAACCGTTTCATAGGCAACCAAAACAGAGGAATGTCTGCACTTTGTCGATTGTCAGCGTAGTGTGCGGCGTAGTTTTGCAGGCTGCCATTTCTTTTTTAGATCTGGGTCGAGTGAATAAAAAAAAAAAAAATTGCGTGCGCTATTGACGGTAGCTTGGCTATTTAAAAATGACGGGTTTGTGAAGGATGTCCCGTGTCGCCCAGGTGACGATTCTAGTTACGATTCTCGCTGACCAATCAGTGGTCTGCAGTGTTTTAACTCCACCTTCTAGTATAGGCACAGCTCACTTGGAACCTTGACCGAGGTAGTACCAAAAAAGCAGCAGGTAGTAGGTAACTATCCACAACCTTTGCTAATGGAAAACCAAAAAAAGAGCGAGTTAAGTACCACGCAGTGGGAATGCAGCATTAGATTCTTGTGGCTTATCATGGCCTCATTTACTCCCTGTATTTGGTATTAACATTAATCAAATATTGTATAGTACATTTTGTAAAACTGATGACCAACTCCAGGTGCCTAACCACAATGAAGTGCATTCTTTTATTGATTGATTATCTAAATTCAAAATCGACTCGCAAGCAACAAATAGCAGGTAAGCAGGCAGCAAGGCTGGGTTGTGAGAACATTTCGCCGCACACCCAAATCCCTTAGAAAACGAAATTAGAAAAGACATATCCTTCAAACACAGCCCACCTGTTACAGATTTTCCATAAGCCCCCTAAAACAAGCCAGATTTTGAGGAGACATGCAATCCATGGCAGAAGGGAAGTGGGGGAGAAGGGGTTTATGCAAGGGAGAGAGAGAGGTAGAGTGTGTCGCACAGAAAGAACATCAGATTAGACCACACAACACACCAAAACAGACACAGACACAGTTGAAACGTAAAAAGCTCCACTACTTTCCAGGCATCTCCCATTCAATCCGGCCCTGCACCCCTTAGCTCTGATCAGCCAGCCAAGGCCCTGCTCAGACATGCAGAGCCAGACATGGCACCAGCCAGACCCTGCGCTAGCAGTTGACATCTGTATTCACAGCATGGAAAAACCAAACTTCACTGAAACTCTATCCCCCTGCTTGTAGTGGGAAAGGAAAGGTTTGACCGATTTCTGCTGATTTGGATATGGCAGGAGTCACGGAGTTGTACGGCCCTTCACGCTCCAGACGAGTGGAGCCATTATGTAGCGGGGAGTCCCGGAAACTTGCTTGATATTCAAACCTACAGCTACTTTAATGGTACATAGATGTCTTTGTATGACCCGACTGCCGTTCCTGGAATTAATCTTGTGTGTGTACTGTAGAAAAGTAGCTGAGGCTGTCGATTCCTGACCTGGGCTGAGGCAAAACCTAAACTTACTTACACTTCATTACTTTCACTGGAAGAACCAAAAAGTAATGGAAGTTTTAAATGCGGTCTGTATAATTCACAGGAAGAAATTCACATGAGAAAGCGGATCTGTGTTGTTACAAATTACTGTTTTTAACTTACAGTATATGCAAAATACAAGGCCATTATTTACATTTTTTACATTTTCTTCCGTTTGTACACACAGGATAGAGATGGTGGAGAAGCGGAGCGGTGAGAATTTTGGCTCTGGCATGCTTTAAACTCATGGTGTGAGCGGCCCCCGAGCAGGGGATATGGCGACACTAACTTTTTAAAATAATCTGCTCTGTGCTCCATCCAAAATCCTCTCCACATTGTTTCTTAGGGCCATTATCGGGTCAAAATTTTTAATTTCTCCAATTCTTTGTTTTATGAACTAAAACATGCAAAACTAATAAAATTCCTATCTGCCGTACTTTGTGTTTAGCATGCTAGCATTGTCACTCTTTAACATGCTGACTTTAGGATTAGGTTTAAAGCACCAGTGTGCCCAAGTAAAGCATCCCAGAGCCAGTCTTTCCACTATATGCAGTACATTTAGTAGCACCACCGCTACTAAATTTGAAAAAATATGAAAAGGTCATTTTGCAGAGGCATGTAAGAAAGTTCTAACTTCAATCAGCACACTGGGCAGTCATAGACACAGTCACCATCTTAACACAAAGCACCAGTCTAAGTGACAAAGCAGAAAACAGTCATATGCCAGGGTACCAGCCTGTTTTACACTAAGCCAAGTCAGATTTGGCAGCGCCACCATGTTTGGCTCGGCTCTGAGTGTTGTATCAACGTAGAATACACAAACAGACTGGCATACAAGGTAACAAACTATTTTTTTTTTCTTCCTCTCTTCAATTTTCTTTTTAACATCACAAGGGACATGTTGCCAGGCAGAGGCTATGTTTAGAATAAAGTATTCTTTCAGTGGGCTGTTTATTGCCATATTTAGTATCTCCAAAGTGGGACATAGTAAAGCTTTAAATTAAATGGATTTGTGCCATTCAAACCTGACCTACTACAAGTTAAATTCAGCTACGAGACATACACAGGCTGTCCAAAGTGATGTCTTAAGTAATCAACTCTTAAGTGAGCAGTCCATCCATGGCTCTAGTTAATCAGATAATTAGGGCTAATCACCATTTAATTGATTCAACCAGCAACCGCTATCTAGAGTTAACATTTTCATTGCCACTGATCGGAGCTTAACCATGTGTCCTAATGATTAGGGACATGTAGAGAAGTCAGAGAGAGCTCAATCTGACCCTTCAACAGTGATTAAGGATTATTCTCTATCCAGCTTTGTAAGTGCAGGTCCAGGGGTTTCATTTAGGATCCTTACTAACAGTGTACGTACGCCCAAAAGCCCAAAAAATGGCGTACGCCAAAAAAAAAAAAATCAGATTTATAAAACAGTGTGTACGCACATCTGTAAGCAATGTTCCCTTTATAAATCACAGATTACCCACAATTGTGCGTACGTGAATCAGCCTCTTAGCTTGTCCTGTACACGCCCAATTCTGACCATAAATAGTCAATGCAAAGCGCCTCATGAATGTTGATCAGTATGTTAATGGCCTGGCAGTTGTACTTTACGCCGAATCATGACGACTGGCGGGGAAAAAACTAAAAACTTCTCAGACACTCGGGAATTGCTGCAAATTGAATTATAATTTCGACTTGTTCTCGCACAGTGTAGGTAAACCTGATTATCTATATTAATAATACCATCCAAAACGGGAGACATTACGGCACTCAGGGACAGCTTTGATATACCAGACCTATATGATAAGATTTAAGAGAACTAAATATTCTATCCAAACAAGCCTTAGCGATAAAGTGGAAGATTATATATCATATTTATAGCTGTCTGCTATTTCCCTCTGGAAATAGCTGGTTGCCCCCAGAGTGGCGAGGACCTGTATTTGGATCAGAGGTTGTGTGAAGGACAGCACATTCTCCCGTCAGGTTTTTTTTTTTTAATAAATCACAACCTTTGCGTGGGAAGTGGCACATTTTCAGCTCCGTTTTTGTGCGTACGCCACGTTTATAAATGAGACCCCAGGTGATGACTGGTCATTAAACCACCATAGTTGGGTCTATCGACACCAGCTAAGTTTTAGGGCGCTTTCCCACCTATAGTTCAGAGGACTCGGTGTGATTCTGGAGTGAAAGTGCAACACCGTCTCATTTTTCATATGGTTCAGTTAGCGTTCACACTGCACTGTCAAACGCACCAAACATCGTACACAAAGGTCACACGGTCAGAACAATCTCTGGTCCATTGGACAGAATATCTGAGTGAAACTCGCTGGCATTTCTAGTCCTAACCTTTATTTATTCAGGGGAGGTTCACTGAGAGGCAGCCTCTCTTTTGCAGGAACGCCCTGATCACATTCACACAGTTCCACATTCATACCTGGAAGCTTCCCAGTACAACCACAGTCTGATCTGCTGGCCACTGAGCAGCTCCACTGGAGCGGTTGGGGTTAAGGGCCTTGCTCAAGGGCACCTCAGTGGCGGTAATGAGGGAGGGACAAGCGCTGTTCTTTCACTTTCCCCACCCAGATTTTATCCTGTCGGTCTGGGGATTGAACCGACGACATCCCGGTCACAAGCTCGCTTCTCAATATATCTCAAATAATGGAGCAACGCCAAACGTCTTGGGTTTTCAGGGTTTTGCTTTAGTGTTTCTAGTATTTTAGAAAAAGGTGAATAATATGAGCAGCTGACAAGACAGCTAGTAAAGAAGAGGGCGGGCCCTGATGAGAGAGAGACGATGAGGTGTTGTCACACAGACGATGAGCGATGTGTGGTCATAATAGGTTACGGATTTGAAAGTTATCGTCCCTTAAATCGTATATAAGTCCGTAAATTGTTGGCAAGGTTAAAATTTCAGGCTAGTAAAAGCACTGTTTTTTGGTTCACTTCCTATATTTTGGTCGGATTGCATTCTCACCTAAAGTGAATCGAACTCTGGTGCACATGGAAGGGAACTGAGACGCTGGTGTTAAAGCGGACCAGAGTTCGGTTGTTTAGTCTGCACCAAAGTTTAGGGTTGCATATTGACAAAATGGGATATTGCGATATCGATATTAATTTCGATATTTTTAAACCTATGTAAAATTTAAAAAAAAGTTACAGGAAAACGCATCAAAATAGATTCATAACAAATACAACACAAGGTTTATTTCAACTGACGGTCACATTGGACTGGTACAACACGATTAAATAAATAAGGACCATGTCTACAGAACAGGACCTGTTTTACCGGTTGGGCAGTATAAAATAAATAAATAGAACAGGACACAACTTTTCTTTCGCATCTCTGATTCATTCCGTGTTGTTGTCTATCTATTTCTTCACTTACACTGTCACTCTGACGAAAATATGCACACATGTGGTACGCTCCATAGGATTTGTCACATAGTGGACCCGTGCGCTGACGTGCACTAACGTGTGCAAGTGGCACGGTAACTGGCCAGTGAAACATGATCATTATAGCGTTTCAAGTGGGCTCTAAATCGAACACAACTAAGCCACACAGCCAACGGACGGGCCGCAGCGCTCCGCAAAATAAACAATATTGCATACATATTGCGACACTTTCGATATATTGCGATAAGGATATTGAGTCGATATATCTTGCACCCCTAGATATAATATTGCGCAATGTGATATTGTGAGAACGATATTTTGTCGATATATCTTGCACCCCTACATGAGTTCGAATGAGCTTTCGTGCCACCACAAACGAAACAGACTATCTGAAGAAACACTCGGTTAAAATGGACCAAACTGCTGAAAGCAGGTGTGAAAGCAACTTTAGTATGATGACTGACCCACACTGCAGCCAGGAATTATGCAAATGAGAGAAAATGCAAATGGAAAGACAATTTTTTCTTTCAAGCGCTTAAGTAAGGCAGTTGATAATAGCATTATAATCTGTAGCGCTTTGAATAAGGAGTCCCAAACCATACTGCAGAGATGTGGAGACCAATCTTTCATATTAACTAAGCACTGAAAGGTGTGTGCGTCTGTGTGAACATCCCTGTCTCTGAGCTCAACACTACCCCCTATGTTCCTCTATTAGATGTGGCTTGCATCACACAGCAATGGCCGGGCTCTGTATCCATAGCAACAGCTGCCAGATGAGTACAGATTGTGGGGAAGGTGGTGATGGTCACAGCCAGTCATAGTCTGCTGCCCCCATCTGGTGTAACAGGATATTACAAAAACAAAGGAGAGATCTTCCTAACACAAATAGATTCTGAGCAACACTGGTCTCGTCACAGGCGCATCAGAGTTTGCAGTATGAATGTGCTCCTCAGTGTAATGTGATGCACTCTACTTAGAGGACTTCAACGTCACAAAAACAAACACGTGGCACTATCTAGGCAGGTCATATTAAGTCAAAGCTTGAAAATCGGTCTGGATATCCGTTCTGAGATCTGTGTTTGAGTTGATGGTTTCTCCAGCACCCTGCTTTATTTGATGGTTTATCTTTTCCGTTGCATGAGAGGGAGGATTTCTAGTGGTCTCACATACACCAATATTCTTCCACCACTGTCATGCAGTAGAATGTATGCATTAACGACTGCAATCTAGATACTACCATACTCATACACACACTCATACACACATATTCTTGCAAATGCACATGAACCTTAGGAACCGAAAGTGATAAGCAGCTTTCTAATAAATGCTTATATGAGATGGTGAAGCTCTAAATTGAGGAAATGCACTCAGACACTGAAATAATGTATACGAATATGGCTTTTTTGGTTATTTTTTTAATATTTGTTCTTGTATTCTATCTTATTATGTATTGTATAATCTGTACATGTGCTGTGTGTCTGATATGTTGCTGCTGTAGCACTGATATTTCCCAATTTGGGATCAATAAAAGTCTATCCGTCTATCTAACTATCCATGAGCCCAAACTGTCAAACGGAGGAAAATCTCTTGTAACCAGCGATGTCGTTTCCCGCACTACAGCAAATAAAAACTCAAAGCCTATCATGAACCATTTGCACTCCTGTCCTGATCATATCATTAACAGGACCGGAACAGGAGCTTTTCTGTGATATTGTTACAGAAATCATTATCCACCCAAAAACGGGAAGAAATAAATAAAGAATCTAATGTTTTAGCCGCTCAATAACATGCTTCTTTAAATTCCCTGAGCTGCTGATATGTGTGAGCTTTGTATTAATCACTGTGGCTCACCCTGGAGTCAAGCCTGGTGGAGACACACAAGTCCCAGAACCTGGTGGTCTTATCCGTACAGATTTTTATCCTTTGACATCTGCTCCTTGTTGAGTCGAGATAGAAAAACACCAGATCCAACGCGGTCAGGGTTAAATCTCCGACACGCTGTCAATCCTGCCTATACGGCTGTGTGTCCTGGAGCTGCTTGCCCGTTTACTATGTTCCAGATTGCTTTCATTGATCGTAGTTCTCCACGCAGGGAATAAAATCCTCAGATGATTCATTTCAGCACATAGAGCAGCAAGAGGGCTGTGGTAGAGGCGTCAATTTACCTGCTGCGATCTGACAGGGGATTGAGGATGTAATGTACATGTGTGCGTGCGCTACATTTGATGTTTCACGTGTATTTCTCTTTCGTGTGCGGCGATTTTTGAAGTCCATTATTCACACAACACGAGTGCCGATCTAATTTGGCAAACATCAGCATTCGCTAGCCAAGTGCTCAAAACTATAAATAATACAGCGCCCGCATTATGATTTGTGGGTGCTGAACGGAATACTACACGTATACGTACTATACTCTGTTATTATTATTCTTGTGATGATACCTAAATACAGTATGAGCCTCTACAGTTGAAGCTGCCTCCAGAAAGGCTTTTGAATGAGACGATCCTCTGACACAAAGGATGGTTTTGCATTTACTGTCAACAAGTATGGCAGTAGGTGAGACTGTCAAACACTAATATTTAAAGTCCAGAAATATGAAAAACAAAAAGGTACAAACCAATAACTATAAAAGGTCCTTACATCCAACTACAACATCTAAACAAAACATGAACAAAACAAAGTGACCCCCCTCTGCTAACCTTCTGTAAGGCCGAGATGTGCCCAGCTGATGTGATTATTGACTGACTGATGCGTAAGCCAGTGAGGAACGAGTATTTTGGAGGTAATTACCTCTCCATCTCTGACAGGCGGCATTTCAAGACCAATGGGAGTATTAGTCTCCTGTGACAGTCGAGCTGATTGGGTCCCAGATTTAAAACAGCAACTCCCCCCCCCCCGGGCTAAGAAGGCAGATCAGCACTTTTACACAAAGACGGTGAACATGAGTATGAGAGAATAAAGAAAGACAGAATGGGAATAGGAATGATCAACAGAACAGTGGAGGATGACTTGGAAGGTAAAGCTGAGAAATAAAAAAAAGAAAAAGTGTCCCTTTAAAGGTTGATATGACCAAAAAAAAATTTTACAGTCAAATATTCAAATCAAATATTTACAGTCAGTGAGAATTGTGACAATGAAGGCCTTATTGTGTGTGTACAGGGAAGACATCTAGACACTGATAAGGGGATCCTGGGACACTGCAAGATTAATCCTTCACACATTTCAACTATCATTTAGCAAAGTGCTTTTCATGTTCAAACACAACCAAAGAGGCATGTGTCAGCAAAAAGAAAATCATTCAAAGTCTACCATAAATAAAAGCTGCAAGGCAGTGTTTCTCTATGAATTGTATTAAAGCATCACATCCATTTACAAAATAAAGGAATTCTCTACTTAATTTAATGATTTAAGTACTGTTTAATTTAAATACCATGAAAAATACTAGTGGTGCATGATTCAGAAAATTTCACGATTCAATATCGATTTTTAGGCTCAAGATTTGATTCAAAATCGATTTTCGATTCAAAAACGATTCTGAAAATGCCCAAAAACAAAATCTTAAAAAAAAAAAATAAGATTCACAGTATGTAAATGTAGTTACTTTTCCCATGTGATTGCAGTAGACCTACAATAAAAAAAATGAATAAAAAAAGAATATGAATTGATTTTTGGAATTCTATGAATTGCTTTTTGAATCGGTAGAGCTTGAATCGCGCTACGAATGTGAATCGATTTTTTTGCACACCCCTAAACAATATGTTTATATTTTGTCAAATATAGTCAGCCATGTCTGAAATATATATCATACACCCATATGGAAGCAAACACAGACAAATGAAAGGTTACTAATCTATTATGTACCCACTTTGCAATAGAAAATGCTTATATGTCAAATACTCTACTTGACTCAAAGGGCTACTCCACCAATTTATCTTGCATAAAGTTGGGGGGATTTTGTTAGGAAAAAAACTTTGTAAAGTTCACATTAAACATAACATAACATGATATATCAATAGAAATGTCAAGTCCTAATTTAAAAAAAATATCCAAAAAATGTTTTCTGTCATTAAATTGCACATTTATGCAGCAAAATAACAGATAATAACAAAGGATATCTATGTCTACAGAAACTACAGAGGCTCAAGGGAAAATAGAGTATCAGAAAAACAATCCAAAGTAAAGCAGTAAAACAAAGCAATCCAGAGAAAAGATATCACACTAAAATAAAATTCAAGGAAAGACCATCAGCAAATTACTACCAGAGCTACAAATGAATAACTATATAAACGGATGACTAAGCTGAAAATGTCCAAGTTTATTAGGCCTTAACAGTGGTGAGATGTATTACCATAATATCTTCTGGCCCCTCTCCACCCCTATTCCGTTTCACGGCAAGATAAATGGGCAACTGCTGGGGTGTAATCAGAGGCAGTGTGCTAAGTCACCCCAGGCCCGCAGTGGGTGAACACTGCACTGACAGACCAACCGCTGGTCCCAGCCGGGTAGGGAGGGCAGGAGAGGGTGAGGGTGATGGAGGGAGGGAGGGAGGAATAAGGTAGACAACAGGAGGAAAGATGAAGAAATTAAAGCTAGAGGAGCTGTACATGTTAAAAGCAAGGGGTGTATGAATAGAGACCAAAGCGGATAAGACAGCAAAATAGACGGTAACGAAGAATAAATAAAAGATTAAAGAGACGAGACAAACTGGAGACAAAGTGGGAGGTTTATGTAAGTGTATTAATATCCGAGACAGAGCCGGAGTGATATCCATAGGGTGAGGAACGTTCCTACTGTCTGTCTACAACTGTGTAACCAGCTGTTGGGACTCTGTGTCTTTATCACAGATTTGGACACATGGGAAAGAGTTGGTTATTGTCCATGATTAACTAGCACAAGCTCATTAACTCTGCCACCAGGGGGCATATGTCACTCAGGATCATTAAGTGTGAGGGACAGCATGTACTTGTGTACATGTGTGTGTGTTTATACTGATTGCTGGCTGCCGGTGTGTGAGACCTGTAGTTGTAGGTGTGTAAGAGGGTTCCTGTAATAAAGCTGATCACCACAGCTGCCTTCACAGATCTATTCGGTTGTTGAGCTGATCGGAGCACGGATCATGCATCGAGGTGAAATACTGGCTTTACAGAGGAAAAGCAACTGTACTGAACTTCCCAGCGCTGGGTTGCACAAGCTTACTCAATATATTTGATACCAAAAATTCAAATCCCTAAAATATTCCATTTAAAATGAAATAAAAATTTTTTTTAAAAAAAAGAGTGCTTGATAAATGACTAATCATTTTCTGTTGATCCACTAAGAAATGAATCGACTAATCATGTCAGCAACGTTACAGACATTATTATTGTTATTATAGTTTTAAAACTGCTATATAAAGCATCTACAAGATACTAAAGTATATTTCTTAAACTTATGAGTTAACATTATGGCAACATCTAATATTTAATTAATTAATAGTCAGCTTAAGGTTACATCATGAAAATGCAAGTTCGGTTGAAAATGTGGCGAACGTCAGCTTAGGTTTTTCTTTTCCTGCTTTTTGTGGTCATCGCTACTGATCAGCCTTGAGTTGACTACCAGCATTCTCCACCATTTCTTTCTGTCCTATCATTTTCATCCCAAGATCTGCAGTCTGCTTCTCTTTTTCTCTCTCTCTCTCTCTCATCCTTTTTCTTTGCCTCTTCTCTTCTTATGCAATTCCCCCTTTCCATCCTTAAAATCCTTATTTCCTTCCCTCTACCACACCCCTTGAGCTGCTGTCATCTTCTTCATTCCATCCATCCATCCATCCATCCATCCATCCGTGAGTTTCCCCTCATGCCTGGAGAGGGCATGACTGACCCACTTTCTTGTCCCCGTCACCCTGTTACACTGCTGACTCAAGACGCTCTCAAGATGTTGTGTGAATGCACAACTATAGACGTGCAACCATGCTAATGCGGATGAATACATTTCGCAACACATGCATACAAAAGGGACACTCAAACACACCACATCTGTTCACTGATCTAATTTTAGAAGCAGGATGGGATCAGGCATACACATGCACACTAACAAAGGAAACGGGCATAAATAGAGGTAGAGGGAAGTAAACACTTAAAACATGCATCTATTCATCATGTCTGACAGGACACAATTGACACAAAATGAAAACACAAGGTTATTATAACCTTTGTATTGAGTACCGCAGATACACAATCCGTATATTAACACCGTATCATTTCCAACTTTGTCCATCATCGTCACCAGGCCTGTGGGTTATTCTTATCAGAGGATGCATTGCTCACCCAACAACACTTCCAATGAACAATCAGCAGCAAGATGTACATGCCAGGTGACACAGAAAACACACTATCAAAATAAAGAAAACCTACTTTAAAAACTTTTATACAAGTACACACACATACATTAAAAACCGTGTGTGTTTCACGGTTGTGGGCTAATGGGGCAGCAGTCACTGCTGGTTACGTCTACATTGGTTTCTGGGTCAGCATCAGGCAACGCTCATCCAGCGCTGCGTCCCTTAAGAGCTGACTCCAGGCCAGACGTGGAGGCAGGCACAGACAAAACATCCACATCCACACACTCATCCACACACTCATCCACACACTCATCCACACACTCATCCACACACACATCCACACACATCCACACACATCCACACACATCCACACACATCCACATCCACACACATCCACACACACACACACACACACACTTGTAACACTAACTTACAACCAGCAGGGGCAGACAAGTATAAATGGTGCACTTGGTATAAACAAGACATTAACTTAACAACAGTTGTTAGTAACAAACCACCATAGCAAACAATATGTAAATAAACACAAATATGAGGAACTATATCTAGCCTACTCAGTTTCATCCAAGATAACAACTTCCCCACCACACCTCAACACAACGAGATGCATTTGCCCTGTGAATAAGTTACACGCACCCAGTCACCAACAAGCCATGTTGCAAGCAAACTTCATCACACACAATTAATGAGCCTGGAAACAGCTGGAGTGTCTACATGGAGAGGATTTCATGTATCAATTACTCCACATTGTACTCCTGTCTTTGCATTCATGCCTTGCAAGTGCATATGTCAATGTGAGGCTGTATGTGTGTGTGTGTGTGTGTGTGTGTGTGTGTGTGTGTGTGTGTGTATGTGTGTGTGTGTGTATGTGTGTGTGTGCGCGCGTGTGGTTACTGCCTGTAAACAGAAGCACACGCATACTGAAATATGAGCTATACTTATCTGCAGTGTCCTAGAATGATGAGCAAGATGAAGCCCAGTTAACCATGAGAAGAGCTTTGTGTGAGTTAGCGGGTGCTAATCGTGTGTGTAACTGGGTTGCTCAGCTTGCTCTTATAAAGAGAACACACCCATACGCACAGGTACGTGCACAGACATTTGGAGGGGACGGGGCTCAAGCGAAATAAAGGGCACTTATAATTATTTATTTAAAAAAAAAAAATCTGTGCAAACAGGAATATATATATATATATATATATATATATATATATATATATACACATGTAGGGAACCTCGTGAATTAACCTGCAACATGTCAGCTGTTTGGAAATTCTTCAGTGTGTGTGTAGAAGATAACAAGTTTGCAATATGCAACACCTGCAAGGAAAAAGTAGGGCGTGGAGGGACGACACCAAAAACAAAAATCACATTTTCTTTGTTGGATATTGGATGTGAAAAGAAGGAAATGGTTGTAACATTGCACTTTAGATGTGTGTGAATTTCCCACAACAGGAGTCATTTATATAGTTCTATTTTATAGTGTTCCATTATCTGTTCAAAAAATGTTCTATGTTCTGTGCAAAATGTTCTATTAAAGAAAAGATAGAAAATAAATATGTGTGTGTGCTGTAAAGTGGTTAGAAAAAATGAAATCGGAATCGGCTAAAATCGGTATCGGCTGGCCTAACTCAAAGGAAATCGGAATCGGCCTAGAAAGTTGTAATCGGTTCATCTATCCATCCATCCATCCATCCATCCATCCATATCTATATACATCTATCTATATAGATAGATATAGATATAGATATAGATATATATCTATATCTATATCTATATCTATATATATATATAGATAGATAGATAGATAAGATATATATAGATAGATATAGAGATATATAGAGAGATATATATAGATAGATATAGAGATATATATAGATATATATATATAGTAAGTAGGGCAGTTGCTCAAGCCCCTTTTGATGTCTATGTGTGCTTGTGCCTTCATTCGCACATACAAGTGAATGTGGCAGAATCTGCTCACAAACATGCGCACAGATGCATGCTCAAAACTCTCTCAAACACTGTCGCCAGCGTATTACGACGGAGGCTCATGCTGGAGCGGGCCCAGGTCCGAGGACTAGGCCGGCAGTTCGCAGCCTTAATCCTCCACAGAGGTCTACTTCCAAACCCTGGTGACGACTCACTGACGGACAGACACACCTTCCGCTCTGCTTCTAAACAGTGTCAGTTTCTACTTGGTAGAAAATCTGCAAAGAGAACTGAAGCAAATGATGTACAATGGACACATTGATGATGGATGATATTCATGTTCTCAAGAGGAAGAAGTAGAACCGAGAGTCAGGAAGCTATGCCATTTTAATTTTGAAACCAAAAAATTGATCGATTTAACATATGTTCGGGGTGAATGACACATTTGTACTCAGCAGTGTGCCACTGAGCCATGGGAGATTTTCAGCCAAAGATGAGGATGAGGCTGAGAGTGGCGCAGGGCAGGCCTACAGTATTCTCCAGACAGACAGACAGACAGACAGACAGACAGACAGACAGACAGACAGACAGACAGACAGACAGACAGACAGACAGACAGACAGACAGGGGATCAGCTGGCTGGGAACCGTCAGCCAGTAATCACTGTCAGCAGCTCACATTGTACACGATCATGTGCCTGAACATAGCAATCCAAGATGTATCCAAACTCACAAACACATGGCTGAAACACCAGGGTCTAGATGTCTAAACAAAGTATACACACAAAAATAAAACACACATATGCCTTTTCTCATACACAAACCGGTAATAATAATAAAAGGAAGAATGTGTGCACCTCCGGCATACTTTAGATCCATGTGTACAAACGGTTATCTAGAGCAAGCCAAGTGTGACGTGAAGTAGAAATGGGAAAAAAAGGCAGAAAAACTAAACAGCCAATGTCACGTCTTGCATTTAGGTTTCATCATTTCTGCCTTTGTCTGCAGTTTTAGTCGTGAATCTATACAGAGTTTCATGCCCCAGGTCTTGGGCCTTTCCTTATAGACAAACCCACACACTGACAAAAAAAAAGTTGAAGAGCTCCATCTTTCACCGTGACAACGAATACTTAACAGAACAAAGAGATAAACACACAGTGAATAAATGTTGGCCACTAACGCAGGGAGACTATTGATCCAACCCTCGGTTACTTTTTTGTTTGTTTGTGTGTGTGTGTGTGTGTGTGTGTGTGTGTGTGTGTGTGTGTGTGTGTGTGTGTGTGTGTGTGTGTGTGTGTGTGTGTGTGTGTGTGGCAGTTGCAAGTGATAATGGAGGTCAATTCTGAAGTCGGTCTCGATTTGTCTCTCCCTCTACCAACATTTCCCACAGTTCCTGTTCACATCACACTGCAATTTTAGTTCATGGAGACAACAAGTAGTGAGCCTCACAGAGCAGCTTACAACACAGACAAATTATCTACAACCTCCATGTTTGAGGCCTGATTAAAGGCCAACGTCCTTACTTACACGACGTCTGTATGCCATTTTTAAACAAAGCAAAATTGATGTGGGCCAAGTGTTCCGAATCCTTACATGCCAACCAGGCGCCACTTCTGCTATGTCAAAGACAGAGGTAAAGAAAATGAGGATGCTGAACTATAAAGGTAGCTTTATTTTTTTGTCTGTAATCAAGAAATTTGGTTATTTGGTGAATGGCCAGTGCAGACAGGCACGGAGTCCACGGTCTCAGCGGTCACTTTTATAAGCACCAGCGTGAGTTAACTTTTTTTTTTTGTTTTGTTTTTTTGCTGTACACTTGGAGACGACAAGTTTGAACAGAAAACCTACATTACAAACTGGGATCCAACAATTTTGCAGTTTGACCAATATTAAAAGGAAAGGATATCTCGTCCTTAGTTTGATTCGTGGAAGAGCACAAATGTAGCACAGAAATCTGTTATTGTGTGCTGAATGTATCTTTTGACATAACTTCAGGCCCATGTACACCTTCTGAAGGAGATGGGGAGAAGAACAGAGCAAGAGAAAAATTTGGAATTTGGAAAAAGGGAGACTGAGAGGATAGTGAGGGGAAAGTAGAGGCGGGAGGAAACAAGGCAGGAACAACCACAAAGAGGGGAGGGACATGCAAAAACAGAGGAAGGGAAAAGGGAGTGATGTGGGGGGAGGAAGGCATGGAGGCCTGGCAGGGCGCCAGGGCAGGGAGTGTGCCACAGATGTGCCCCCACCACCCGGGGGGGGAATGTGCTGAGTGGCCAGAAACGCCCTCCTCACATGCACAAGCTCCACCAGCTTATATTTAGCCAAAGTCACCAAATGGCGAGGACCACCCAAGGAACGACTGTAGGAGAGACTGTAGCTGTCAATCACATTGTCAAGTGTTTCTCAGGCTTCACTTGGCTGGTTGATTCAAACGTATATTCACTCTGAATAAGGGCTCACTTCTTTTTTGACACCAAAACTATTGGTGACCCTTTGTTCATCTTCAACACAACAAATTATAAGGCATTCAGGAGCTCAGTTAATCAAAGCCAACGTATGTGACTACAGGAATTCACGAGGTAGGTTGAGGAGTGGTGACTTCACCACATCAATATTCCACTGACCATACTGGATCATCAAACATCAATAGAATGGAAGAGTATCAAAGGATGGATTTTTGCCTTTTTACTGAGTTGCATAAGAAAAGACCTTGATTGACATCTTAGCCCTAGGCTCTGCGCTGTGTTCTGGTAGCACCGCGACCCCCGCGAGCAATCGCTGCCATTCAAGTCAATGCTTGATATTCCACCAGCCGCGCCACGGAGCGTCCCAGAAGCGTGCGTGAAGCGTGCGTGAAGCGTGCGTGAAGCGTGCGTGGCGTGCGTGAAGCGTGCGTGAAGCGTGCGTGAAGCGGCTCTCCGCTCCGCTAAAGATAGGCTATGTGACAGGTCTATTTTCACGCAAGCCGCGGGCTGTTCTGACAGCCGGGCAGGAAGTGAAACAGCGAGCGTATCCAGTCAATTTAACCAAAAGACACCACCGAACGTCGTTTATGTCTCTTTTACAACACCACGGACAACGAGAGATTCATCTTGGAGGTGGAAAAACATAATACCACATCACAGATCTTTTTTTTAAAGACAACAGAAAAGAGAAGGCATGGAGTTTAATTACAGGAGTGCCTGGAGTGGAAGGTAGATACTACCTTAATAAACACGTGTTTGTTCTGTAAAGTACTTATAAATTACAATCAAATCTGCGAGTCGGGCAGGCAAGACGCTCCGCTTCGGAGACGCTCCCGGTTAGTGATAGACCGATTTTATCGGCCGGCCGATATATCGGGCCGATATTTGCGTTTTTACGTGTATCGGCCGATACGCGGCTGCTGCGTTCGCCGATAGTTTTTTCCCCGGCATTATTTACAGACAGGCGTCCACAGGCAGCTCTGTGTTGCTGGAGACGCTGCACCCATCCATATGATGCACATGGCACACATAATTTGGGTCATATGAATGTAAGATGACTGCAGAAATGACAGTGATCTGTGTTTTTGTTTATTATTTTTAAAGAAATGGCAGAGAAGATTCCGAAAACAAATCCCGTGTGGCAGGGTTTACATTTTTAGGATGTAAACTGAGGGAGCACACGCAGTATCGGCTCCAAATATCAGCTCAAGAAAATTGGCAGCCGTATCGGTCATCGGCTAAGGCTGAAGAAAAAAAAAAAATCGGCACTAAAAAATCCATATCGGTGGATCCCTACTGCCGGTGTGGCATGGCGCGTGGCGGAGGACGGAACAAAACGGCAACGCAGCACAGATGTGAATATATTTTAAATATTGCTTGTGTAGTATTCAATTATTATTTAATGTATATTGTTTCCTATTATTTAATGTATACTCTGTATGTGTGCTGTGTGTCTGATATTTTTGCTGCTGCAACACCATTATTTCCCATTTTTTTGGGATCAATAAAAAAACATCTAATCTAATAAGCATGCACCTTCAACGGAAGTGCTAAACAGTGGTCAGTCGTTTCTGTCTTTTTGTCTGCTCGCCTAGCCAATACGGGTGGAGATGACAGGTGGCTCACTGGGGTCTTCCATGCTAAATATGAATACACTCAAAGTACTATAAATATGGCCGCAAGTGTCTTATCCATTAGTGAAATAGATGAAAGTTGCGCTGCAAGAACACCTCCCCCCTGTGACCACGCTGCCGTTTCTTGTTAGCTTTATCTACGGCGCTTTAGTGAGCTGTGAAGGCTGGAACCTCACCATGGCTCTGGAGTTTTAGGAGATCAAGAGGAACGGAATGGAAAATGTACTAAACGTCTGTCACAGTGAGCTTGGTCGGAGCTCAAGGGATTGTGGGCCATTAAATAAGTTAGGGGGGAAAAAAAAGATGTCGTCATTTTTACAAATCGGCAAAGAAAAAAAAAAAAAAATCCCATCTGGCTTAAGCCTCCGTGATTTTATATGCGAAGACTCTCCACCTGTCCACGTCTCAGCAGCCTCGCAACACCTTGTATGTATCACTGCTACTACCCTCATCAGGCTTCTGGTATGTAGACAGATACAATCATCTACTGTTTAAATATTATTTTAACCCCCCCCCCCCCACTGAACAGACAGCAGTGCGGAGATATCTGCCTCATTGCTCATCCACATGAAATAATGGAAAATCTACATCTTTATTTGTGTCCTGGCAGGTGGGGGAAGGGAAGTGTGCTTCGCTGTAAGAACAACAATCTTTATGACGTGGGAGACAGGGGTGGCACATTCTTCATATTACATGTGTACCCAATGCACAGTAAAGGCTGTGTTGTTCTTACCTGATGGAGTGATGGAAGAAGAGTCATCATCGTTGCCAAGCAACATCAAGAAAACCAGGATCATGGAGGAGAGAGAAAAAAGGGAGAAGAAAAGGAAAAAAAATGTTACAAACTGCACGTAAGATGAGCTTGGTTTACATGAAGACTAAAATCATATCCGATTAGGCATTTCTATGTGACATGTATTCTATAAGAGTGCTAGGAGTCTATTGGCATGCTAGCATAAACGGTGCTTTGAGCTAAATGCTACTGTACGTAAACATGCCGACATGTTACCATGCAGATGTTTAGCAGGTGTAACGTTTAACCATTGTTCACTATCTTGGTTTCGCATGTTAGCATCCTAGCGTTTGCTAATTAGAAAGCAAAACAAAGTACAGCTGAAAATGAGGGGAATGTTATACAAGTTTTGTAGGTATTTGGTCATGAACCAAAGTACTGGAGAAGTTAAAATAGTGACCTGATGATGGCGCTACATGCAAAGTTAAGGAATCACGTCAGCTGTTACTATTCTCCCTGAAGAAGAAATCAATATCGGTACCAAACTGAATTAGCCATCAATCCAAAAGTTGTTTGAAACTTTTCACTAGAGGCTGTACTCGATATTCAGGAAAAAAGAGGGGCCTGGGATCGCCTCGACACAGCTCACACAGACTCTCCCCTAACTCTTCAAATACCGGCACTTCATCACGGCCCTCGGCGTCTGATACCGAAGCACAAGGCAATCACACATGCACTCACATGCGTGCGGCTATCAAAACAAAGAACAGAAATAGCTTATAAAAGATTATAATACACACACACAGAGGCAGTGCGACTTAATTCTCTGCTCAGGACGCCAATCAACACTATATCTTTCCACAGCAAATAGTTCTTCACTGCTATATTAATGTTCTGAATATCGAGTACAGCCCCTTTAAAACTAATGCCAACCTCATGGTGGCATTTGATCACTTAAGTCATTAGGATGTATCCTCTGGGCACTATGCATGCCTGTACAAAATGTCATGGTACCGTTATAGACAGACTATCTTAACTTAACATTGCCATCAACAGAGCCATGCCACTAGTGGGGCTAAAATTGAATATTCATTGTTGTCCCATCTAATGTCTGTAACTTCTACATGTAAAAATACTTTTAAAATGTTGCATAAGGAATATAAACACTGCCAGAGAGCCAATCAAGAAATTGACCAATTGGACCTGAAACCAAGATAAAACTGAGAACAGTTGTGCAGCGTATTGATACACGGCACAATCTACATGGATTCTGCCCAAATACAACCCAGCTGACTGATGTGCTAACTCTGACGCTTGGTACCTAATAATCCCTATCACAGACAACACATCCACTAAGGGGCCATCCACTAAGGGGCCATCCACACGGAAACGCTTTTTGGCCGATCGTCCAAAACGAATCCTGTAAACGCACTGCCTGAAGACGCGCTTTTTTTGAAACCAGGTCCCAGGGTGAAAAAATTCCAAAACGCCGCCCTCGTTACTTCGTTTGGACGGCAAAGCCGCATTCTTGCGTATCGATGATGTCATCGCCACACCCCTCGACCTCTAGCCTTCAACCTCGTATCCCGCGACGACGTCTCATAACAACAACGATGGCGGACTACACGCTCGTGTTCCTGCTGGAGAAGATCTTGAGCCTATTAGGGTTACTGTCAGTACCCGATCCGTTCCACCTGCACAATCCGTTCTGCGCATGTGCAAGATGACACGTATGCCATGACGTAGGCGCAGATGATAATGCTGCGTTCATTCCACCACCACCTTGGAATAACGGCACCGCTTCCACCTGCACGATCCGTTCTGCGCATGCGCAAGATGTTCACACGCTAGCCTCCAGCTAACGTTAGTTAGCTAATAGCTAATTTCGACGGGCCCGCTAGGTGATTATAGCGGTAGCTAACGGTTATTCGGCGGACCGCTAGGTGATTATAGCGGTCTGCCGTTAGCCTCCCGGGAAGCTAACGTTAGTTTAGCTAACGGTTAATTCGGTCGGACCGCTAGGTGATTATAGCGGTCTGCCGTTAGCCTCCACCGGAAGCTAACGTTAGTTTAGCTACGCGACTAATTTGGCTAACCGCTAGCTGATTGCAGCGGTCTGCCGTTAGCTTCCACAGTTAAGCTAACGTTAGTTTAGCTAACAGCTAATTCGGCTAACTGCTAGCTGAGACAGCATGTAAACTTTAAAAGACCCTCAAAATAAAACTTGAAAATAAACGTTAACATGTATAACAGCTGTTACGTCAGTTCTACTGTACTTGTGCTCATTTAAAATACAATCACTCAATACTTGTCTTTATTGTTATTACTGTAATGTCTTAATTTAGCTGTAGCCTGCTTTTCCCATTAAGTTTGACCTAACGTTATTTTAGACTGCAGAAACAACGTAACCAGTGGGGCGGTGCCTGTTATTTCGAGGTGGCATGAACGCAGCATTATCATCTGCGCCTACGTCATGGCATACGTGTCATCTTGCACATGCGCAGAACGGATTGTGCAGGTGGAACGGATCGGGTACTGACAGTTACTAGGGCTGTTTGGTTTCTTCTTCTTCTCTATGGTCTGTTTGTAATACAGCGCGCAAGCTTTATGCGCATGCTCCGCCTCTTCTTCTCCGTTATTTGATGAATTTCTGTAGCAGAAACAGCGCCACCTATAGGCCTGGAATATGAAGTAGTCGTTTACAAATGGATCCGTTTGGTACGTGTGGCCGTGGCCTAAAGGCCTTTTTATGTTTGTGTGTAGAATCGACGGCCTACCCCCGCAGACCCCTCTGTAAAAATGTAACTACGCGTCGCAGCGATGTGGCTTGGTGGCGTTCCATTTCCCCCCCGACTCATTTTCTGGTTCTCCTTCCCCGTAAACAACATGAAATCAAGGAGAGGGTTAACTTTTCCTGCTAAAGATGTCTCACCGTGGTCAGAAAACACAGGGGAGACACTTTGTTTCTCTCACTATGACTCTAGAGTCGGTACTCGCTCCGAAGCTAATCACTGTCACTCTCTCACTTCTCCCTCTACCACACACTCCACCCACCCTTTGTTCTGCACAGAAGAGTTTCAGCACAATTTCTTTTCAGAATTTAAAGGGGGGATAGGTGATTAGGATCCAATCACAAATCATCTCAGTGTAAGAGAATCTGGCCTCGGCAACCCAAGACCAACACTTAACGGATTCTGTACTAAACATCATCACAAGGTGCCATCACCACAGGTCCTGGCAAGCCTGAGAAGTCACAGATGAAAATGTGGGTCGCGGTGGAAATTGACTTTGTTTTAATTAGGTGTATGGGCTCATGGTGTTGATGTTAGCGCTCATGCTAAGTCCCGGGCACAGTCAGAAGCCTTAGCGTTAATTCAAGAAATGTGCGAGAGCCAGACCCAAAGCTAACATTACACAGAGCGGAGGCTGCTGAGGCTACAGACGTGTTTACCTTAGAGGGTGGCGGGGGAAAAGGAGAGGTGTAACTCAGCAATACTCTCAACTCATAAAAGCTAAAGAAAGACATCAAGACTCATCAGCACTAGTAAAACACAGAAACACACACTTTCACACAGACACACGGACCCAAAACTCGCATAAAAAAAGAGGAGGGGGTGGGGGGATATAAAGACGTATAATGTTCAGGTGCACATACATAAATGTTAAATTGCACAGGGTAGGTGCATCACTAGGACTTTCCTTGATTAAAGAAATTCTTCATCAACTAATCAATAAGTTAATTTAATCAACAGATCTGTAAAACTGAGTTTCTCCACAAAGAATCATGCAAAAGCAGCACTTGAAATCTTATGTTAACCAGAGATGTGCTCATAAGTTTCATGGAAAAAAAAAAGTCATTCAGCATCTAATCAACTAAAGAATTTTTAGTCAACTAAGACGAAAAACGACCGATTAGTGGACTATCGACTAAGAGGGGGCAGCCCTATTTACATTACACATGCAAATGCCAGCTGCCACATTTAAAAAAAAAAAAAAAAAAAACTTGAAGACACATCCCTCCTCTTGAATTTGATTTGAAGTCAAACAAAGTCAGAAATAAAACACAATTATTCTGAGCTTCAGTGAGATCTTGCTTTTCAAAGAGCGTGCTTGAAACAAGTACATTTCTGTTTATTTAGCTCTACAATCTGTTTTGGTGACAATGTGATAGGTGTCTACAAGATAATGAAAGATATATCACAGTACTTTGCTCCTCATAAATTCAATAAAGAGCCATTTGATGCTAAAGCAAATCTATGCATGCTAAGCAAGGTGAAGAAATGAAGCCAGGCTCAGCACTATTTCACTGCACCCTCATCCTATACTCTATCTCTGTCTGTACATTCACTTGGAGAGTTCACATAGGATATTAAACCTGAATTTAGTGATTTTTTTGGTCAGGGGAACAAGCTGTAAACACAACACTGACACCTGGCCATTTGATTAATGTAAGTCAAATATTCACTCTCCTGTAAGCTCTATTTTGGTCTCCACTGACTTGTGAGGGAAATATCTGGCTCTTTAGCTGCTAAATGTTTTATTATATTTAGCACCTATAGTCGCCAACGTTGTCTGTATGTCTGGTATTTGGTGCTGGGAAGGTACAGAAACGATGATGATGAGAGCTGTGAGTAGGGTTGGGTACCGAAACGCGGTGCCAATAGGGCACCGGAGCCGACGTAAACGGTAGTAACGAGACTGAATAAGAACGAAAATTTCGGTGCCTGACTTTACACTACACTCGACAGCCGGTAACGTTAGCCTACCTTTAGCTAGCAGCTGGATTAAACGCGGTTAAAATGCTGACAGCTAACATTAAATAGTGTAAAGTGCGACTGTATTTCACTGTAGAGGATTCCAACAGCGGGACGTAACAGCCTGCTCTGCAGCGCAGCAGCTGCCGTTAAAACAGGTAGCCTCATGGTGCATTCAAAGTTATTGTAAAATACCGTTTTCCCATCTTTTTGTCGTTCAACAGCAATTTACTGGTGAAATAAGTTATTTTTATAAATTATAGTTATTACATTATTATTAAATCTTTAATTTGGACCATATGGCAATAAACTAGCCGATCTTTAATGTCGCCAACTGTTTAGTACCCTTCTTTTTTTTCTTTTTACGTTATTAAAAAGTATCAGTTCAGGCACCGTTTAGGCACTGGCACAGTTTTAAAAGTATCGCTTTAGCACCAGTATCGGAAAAAACCCAAACGAATGTCGATACTTTTATGGTATCGAAAAAAATACTCCAATCCTATGAGTATCGAAACATTCTTTATCTTTCGGTGCCAAATTTCGGTTCCAAAAGCGTCTGAGCACGTAAGCGCAAGCTTATCTGTCCTCTCTGCATATTGACACAGAGCGGAGCTCCGACCGACACACACACGCACACGGAGAGGTGCGGACGGAGAGTAAACTGTCTGCAGTTTTGTTGAAGTCACAGTGAGTCACGGTTGGTTTCAAGTGTGGTTACAGTTTTTTAAAACTTCACGCAGACAGCGTTTGCTGCGATATGATATTAATGGCGAGCCGAAAGCGGTCGCAGTGCTGTTGACGTTACACTTCCTCTTACAAGCAGCCACAACGGTGGTTTCTCTGCCCTGATGACTGACTGACAGGCTGAGCTTGCAAGGCAAGGCACTTTTATTAATGTTACTCTGAGTGAGCAGTTTTACCAGAATCTTTTAATTTTGATAACTCTTTTGATTCTTAAGGTGGAATTCTGAATTAAGGTGGAAAATAAAAGCTTTGTGTTTAATGTATTTTTGTTGATGTTGAAATGGATTTTAAAACATATGGTATCGAAAAAAGTATCGTTAGGAATCGGTATCGAAACTGAGGTATCGAAATTGGCACCGGATCGAAACATTCTGAACGATACCCAGCCCTATACCCAACCCTAGCTGTGAGACTGAACCAAAACAAAGTTGTGGGCAGTCGAACCAAAATCAATGAGCTAAAAGATGCTAAAAATCTCAGAAGAGCTTAGGGGAACTGCAAACTGAGGTGGGAATTATCTTCGGGTTCGACATTACGAGCAACCCCTTTTTACATTAAACAAAGCCATTTGACCCATTGTTCTTATCTTATAAAAAAATACTCATTAGTGCTGCTTAAATATTACTATTTATGCAATGGTAAAGATTGCATGAAATTATTTTGACAGCTGGGTGAGCAAGACGTCTACAAGTATCCATAGTTGACAGTAAGGACTGGCAAGTCTTTCACACTGTTTACCAGTTTATTTATACCGCCATCCTTCACAAAAGGCACCCTCCACAGCTCTGAGTGGGAGTTAAATTGGAGTGACACTTGGGAAAAGTCCACAGACAACTTTACCGAGGCAGAAACAGACAAAAGGTTTGCATCATCCATGGCCATGGCTTGGGTTTTAAACATCAGGCACTGAGAGGAATACAATTAACTGCAGACTATGCAAAATGACAGTTGTGACAAAGGCTACACAAGCATCTGTTTGTTTCATTGCCTGCGAGGGTAAACAACTTGTTGGTTTTTAGTAGACTCTGTCAACAGAAGTCTATCAACAAGGTAGACAGCTGACACCTCTCACAACATCCACTGATAAAGTGAAGGAAAAAGACCAAAAAGAGGAGGAAGAAAGAAGGTAGGTGAAGGTAAGAGCCTTGTTGAGGAGAGGAGGTAATGAGTGTTTGTGAGTGATGCTTCATGATGCAAATAATATTTTGCAAAACTGGTGTGCATGCTATTTCTGCATACTTAGAAATTTTGCCTCATTAATCACCGTTTTGAAGGGGGAAGCCATCTCCCGCCGCAGAAAAAAACAAATTCTCCAGTAACTATGAGCAGGTGAAGCCCAGGTTATGGTGCTGACTTGTAGTGAGAGAGACTAAATGGAGAGAGAAGAGATGGAAGAGCGAGAAAGAGGAGTAGACGTTTGGAGAGAGTAGGGGGCAGGTGGGACACTGACGAGCTAATCTAGAGGATTCATCAAATAGACGCAGAGAGTGACGAAGGACCGATGAGAGACAACCAGAAACTCAGAGAGGTCAGTTGTGAGACTATTGGCCACACACTGGCAGACACGCGGCTACTTCTTTCTCACTGAGCTGGTCAGTCAAAACATTAGTCAAGTCAATTTAAGCAAAGGTCTTCCCACAGACAACAAGAACAGTATTGATTAGGGTCAGTAGAACGCTTATCAGTTCAATTTTCTAAGCACAAACGGACATTTGGAAAAACAGAAAAATGGGTTCCAATATCCACTTTTTCATTTTTTTCTGCCTTGACAAATAAAAAAATTAGATCTTTAAACTGTTTTTCCAATTTTCTGTTTTTATTCAGAGGATCAGAAATTTAGAAAATTACAAAATTGGGTCTGGGCTCCAATTATTCAATACTGCCATGGTATTCTCTCCCTCGTTCCACCTAGCTATGCCCCCACTCGAAGCCATCAGTTGTAAGCACCTCTGACCCCAAAGTCATCAGTTTTTCATTTTGGTCCATATGCAGTTAATGACCTACATATTCTGCAAAGTAGAGGAAGAGAATACCATGGCAGTATTGAATAATTGGAGCTCAGACGCAATTTTGTAATTTTCTCAATTTCTGATCCTCTGAATAAAAAACTGAAAATTGGAAAAACAGGTTAAAGATCTAATTTTTTTTATTTGTCAAGGTGGAAAAAAATGAAAAATTGGATATCTGATCCCATTTTTCTGTTTTTCCAAATGTCCGTTTGTGCTTAGAAAATTTAACTGATAAGCGTTACACTGACCAATTAGGTTAAAGAAAATGGTTAATAAAACAAACTACAGTCCAACATACCAGGTACTCCGCCAGTGAGTGAATGTGGACTGTGTGTTTGTAAGGCCGCATTGCTTTTGGCGGAGAGAGGTTTTATGTTCTTAGCTCACCTTAACTTTCACCTAAACAGACAGGTCAGGTCAGTATACAGCACAGGCCTCCACTCACAGGGAGCTACAACTATCAGACCGCAGGAGAAAAAACATAACTCCTTTCTCCCTCGCAAACACACAAACACTCTGTTTCTGCCTCATTTTTCAGTCTTGCTGATGCAGCCAAAAAACATAGTAATTAGACGTTATGAGATTAGCTGTGTTAAAAGCGTGTGTGTGAGAGGGAGAGAGAGGCTCTTTTGTTAGTATCAGTGTCAGCTCCAGTTGCTAGCTGACAGGACAGGGGCAGAGTGTTAACAGTCAGCCTTGTATGCATCTCCATCCCATGTTTTCTCCCTCCATCCCTCTCTCCCTCACTGGAGAACATCAGGAGTTTGCGAGTTCAAGCTTAGCCTAGTTAAAATTGAAGCTTTTACAAAAGTGGAGTTGGGCTGGGTACCGAATTCAATTCTTTTTAGGCACCGACCGAATTGCCTCTAAAGTATTGAGTATCCAAAAATGCCTCACCATTCAATACCCAATTTCAATACCTAAGGAGTAAATCTCCTCGGCGTCAGTGAGCCAATAAGCATGCAGCATGCGTCTACCATGATCTAAAAATGCTGGTGATTGGCTGTCTAATGTTACATGTCGTGGAGAGACGCAGGAAAAACTCTACTTTGCGCACAAAGACAGACTCATGTAGCAGGAGCTTGGAAATAAATAAAAAGATTTGTGCTGTAATGGGTCATTTTGTAATTTATTTTTGTTTTATAAAATTGGTATCAAAAAAAGTATTGTTTAAGAACCGGTATCGAAGTCACGATATTGGTATCTGTACCGGTATCGAAAATGTTTGAGCAATACCCAGCCCTATGTACTCATCACAGATTTCAAAAGGGGTTTTATGTGAGCACACTAACTAACTGACAGGATTACAACGCAGTTTAAGAATTATGTAAATTAGGAACATTTTATAAGACATTTCCTAAAAAAAATAACGTCAGCCTAAATGACTAAATAAAGTTTACTATAGCGGTTGCCCCCCTGTAACTGTTACATTTGGATGTCATGGTACAGCTTGTGATTCTACAGTGATGTCCTGTTAATACTGTTGATTGCTTTTGATTGGATGGCACCACAGAGGTT
This sequence comes from Perca fluviatilis, assembly GCF_010015445.1. Taxonomy (NCBI): domain Eukaryota; kingdom Metazoa; phylum Chordata; class Actinopteri; order Perciformes; family Percidae; genus Perca; species Perca fluviatilis. The sequence goes on along the minus strand of NC_053115.1, from coordinate 9,540,090 downwards.
TCCTAGCAACTGATTTACACATTACTAAAGACTAGGGCTAGGACCCCGGAACACCCTACACTACTGACCGCACCTTTTGATGTTCCCTTATGTGCACAATTAAGTTACTTTTGTTAAATAAATTACTTAAATCTAATCTTTCAAACGGTGTGTCTCCCATTTTGTCATGGCCTTAAGAGCCAGGTGATGATGCAAGCTGATTTAATAAATCATGAGTTTGAACCTAGGTAGAATAGCTGGTGTAATCCAGGAGTAGTGATGGGCCGCTACTTAAAACCCTCGTGTACTATGTGATGTCATTCATGTGAACTGGCGGAGGGGATACCCGTGCTGTGATCGACCGCGTTTGGACAGGCTAATACAAAATGTAAATAAACTAACCACGTCCCCATGATACGAAGGACAATACAGGAGTTAACTAGATATTCAGAAAAAGAGTGGTCTGGGATTGCCTCCACACGGCTCTCACAGACATGGCGCGTTCATGCCACCTCGGAATAACAGGGGCCGCCCCCGTGATTACGTTGTTTTTCCGACTGCCAGCGTTCACATGGTCGGGATGCGTGTTCTTCTTCTTCTGTTATATTGGCGTTTGGCATAACAACTTGTTGCATGACTACCACCAACGGTTGGCCGTAGCCGAGAGCATCAGGTGTGTGAAAACATGGAGGCCACAATAACAACAGATTTGCTGCTGTTTTCTTATGCGAGCATCCAAACAGCACATCGCCAGGTGTTTGTTTGTGTTATCTGCAGGACAACCAACGGGAAAGGACACGGATAAGGTGTGTTTTTTTATACATGGGCCTATTTATGAATAATTTGAAACCGGTTATGTCTGTGTATGTTTCTTGGCAGAGGCGTTTGTCACTACATCAAACGTCAGTTGTCAACAACGTGTCACCAACTGGGAAACTCTGTTAGCAAAATCTAGCCTGAGTTTCCCACCTCTGATTCCCACAGGAAGTGACGTTAATGTTGACGTTTTCACTCGGAAATTTTTTTTTCCGATGTCTATGAACGCGAGGACAGTTCCCCAACACAGAGGGAGTGTTACCTCATTCTCTGCTCAGGAATACTACACCCTATCTTTACATAGCAAATAGGCCTAGTTGTTTACTGCTATATTAATGTTCTGACCATCGAGTACAGCCCATTTAAAATAGGCTCACAAGCTACCATTCTCAGAAGTTATTAGTTGTTATTTATAAAAGTAGTGCAGCTTACTGTGGCAAATTATATGGACATTAACAGTGTCATAAGATATATTAGGACTGCAAAAAATATATATGAATCAAAGTGCAAAACAAATAGTGCTGTCTCAGTTTACTAACGTGTTTCTGAATGGATGGTCCATCACTACAAAACAAATATGTTTTTTGTATTATGTGGCAATTGTTTGCATCTCAAAATAGCTGATATTTGCTGTGTGCAGCCATGCCTCACAATTCTACTGTAAATGAGTTGGAGAAGCACTATCAGAATGTTTGGAATTTGGTCAAATGGCCATAGGGCAAAATGGTGATAAATAGCTTCTGTAATAACATGTAGGGAAAGTACTTCCAACACTGTTCACAAGAAATGAAACAAAAATAGTTTAGATAAAGACCCAGAGGATATTGGGTGAGGAACAAGAGGAGGAAAGAGGAGAAGGAATGCAGGGAGGATATGAGTCAGAGAGTAGGGAAGGAGAGGGAGAATGTCAGGAAAGGGGAAGAGGGGGTAGGGGGAAGAGGAAGAGAGGGGTGGAGAGGAGAGGAGAGTTTCATAGGTTTGCCAAAGTCTTGGTTCTTCTCCTTGTGCTCGTCTGCTGCCGCTAATGGATGGATAAGGGATAAGAGAATCAGAGTAGAAACTGTCTACAGAGAGAAAAAGGGAGATCCATCTTTCCCCAAATGAGATCATTGCCATGAACTCTGGGAGAGAAGAGGAAGACCAAGATAGACAGAAATACCCACAAAGAGACAGGAGAGGAAAACACACAGAGATAGCATGGCAAACTAGGATGACCTGCCTGGACTCCCTCTATTACTGCAATCACAAGATCTGCTCTATCAGATGTAGACGCAGAAAAAAGAACGAGCACTTTTTAAAGTTTATATTGAAAAAAAAAAGACTTTAATTTGAGGTCAAACGTGGAGATGTGCCTACAACTTTGCAAAAGCTGTTTTTGCTCTTTTGTGTTGAAATCTTTCAACCAAGCACTATTAAGAAGTAGAGAATTAGTTGTCCATTTATATGCAAATGAGCTTTAATCAGTGACAGCTCATTGAAAGGGGTGAATGCAGTGAGGTGTGGCTAACTCCTAAATCCACTAAAGAAGGTGTGGATAAGATGGCTGTGTGAGTGATGGGAGGTGAAGCAGAGAGCACGGTGAGCCAGTGTGCTCGCTCCATCAGAAAGAATGGGAGATCTTCACCAGCTCGGCTCATCAGCCCTCCCATGACTTAACGAAGACGAGAGTAACGCATTAAGCATGATGTATGGCTACAGTTAGGAGAATGCAGGGCCAATAGGGTAGGTGCATGAAAAAAATTGCTGATTAAAGTTTTAAATAAATAAGCCCCAAAGACGCACCGACATGATATCAGGTCTGAGGACGGCTATTCCTTAGCTGTCTTCATGGAGTTGGAGAAAGAGCTTTTAATGTACAATCCAAATGAATCAATGGTGCATTTTATGGTAGTAGGGTTTATTTGGCTTAAGTAGGGTCTAAAGCCTTTACAAACAATCCTGGATCCAAACCAAAATCTACCCATGGCCCAAATTTCCACCAAATTTCCTTGGAAATGAAACTGAAATGCACCCCTGCAATACTATGGAACTATGGACTTCCTAAAGTATATCATGTTTTCATAATGTTGAATACTAAGAAGAATTAGTGCCCTAGCATGTTTTGTGCTCAAGGTGTTTTGTGATGTTCCCAAGCAAAAACATCATTGTGACCTATTGCTTACACTTTCAACATGGAAACATACAGTATGTGACTAATCAATAGCACAATTATCACTAAAGAATGTAGGCTAGATGTTGTTTTTTTACAATGGTCACATACTGAGTTTCCAGCAATACCAAATGGACAATACAATATACTAGGGGTGTACGATTCAAAAAATTTCACGAGTCGATATTGATTTTTAGGCTCACGATTCGATTCAAAATCGATTTGATTAAACAACGATTCACAGTATGTAAATGTAGTTACTTTCCCCATCTGATTGCAGTAGACATACAATTTGAAATCTGTAGAGCTTGAATCGCGATTCAAATGTCATCAATCGTTTTTTTTGCACACCCCTACAGTATACAGTACTATAGATACCAGTGTTCCTACAACCCAATATCTTGTCACATATTCATGGCAATACAAAACTGTAAGACCAGCACATTTCAAACCCAGGGCCAAAAAACTCTTTTTTGTTGGTGCCTGCCAGAAAATCAACCTTCCTAACCACTACAAAAGTTCTCACCATTTCTTTTTAGTGACCACAGGACACCCAGAAAATTCCATAACTTCACAGCATGCAATCCCCATTACAGCTAACCAGAGCTGAAGTCAATAGCAGCAGGGGACTGTGGGGAAATCGCGCCTGATGACATAAATGTAGGAAAAGCAAACACTGCAAGGGAGTGGATAAACTTAATGATTTGGGTTTGACTCCCCCGGGAGGTAGGGCTGTGTGTGTGTGTGTGTGTGTGTGTGTGTGTGTGTGTGTGTGTGTGTGTGTGTGTGTGTGTGTGTGTGTGTGTGTGTGTGTGTGTGTGTGTGTGTGTGTGTGTGTGTGTGTCAGTCCTTCTGTAGCGCTACTTTGTGCATGCGTGCATGACAGTATGCATTCCAGACGGAGAGAAGCACTCTGAGGCAAGTCGATGCAGAATGACAGAGATTGAGCGAATGAAAGTCGTGCATCAACAATTAGTCAACTGCAGCCCCCCACCTCTCATAAGACCCCCCCCATCCCTCTTCACCCTTCTCACTCCGCCTGCAGGGGAGTCTGTACGCAACGCTGCTGAACTAGAAACAGCTCTCCAAACAACTGCGTGAACGTACCGACTTAACCCCTCGTCTACAAACTGCAGTTAGCAATGGCCAGTCATCCAAAGCTTTCATGTTTCATGTTCTGTACTTGCTTATCAGCTTTAGTAACATGCAGTGTATTTATATGCACAGCAGTAACTGGAGTATGGTCTTACCCCGAAAAGTGAGTAACTGGGTTATGCCAGTTCTCCCCATATAGTACATGAGCGGGGAAGACTGAAGGGAGTAACTCTACCTCTGGTACAGTAGGTGGCGCTCTGCCAAGGCACAACTGGTCAGAATAAACAAAACAAGCCAACAAGCCCTCTTAATACATCCAAAGATCCTCTATACTAAAGATACCGCATTTCAAGCAGCGCCAGTGGTATGAAACCAAGGGGGTAAGCCTCTCCCCGGAACACGTAGCTCCTATGGCGGCATTTTGATGCTAACAAGCCATCACCTCACCGTTAGCATTCCATTGACTGCCATTCATTTTGGCTCCACTTTGACAGCGAATAACTTTACATTTGAAGCGTTTAAAGACTATTTGTCCATTGTTTAGTTCTAAAGAAACACGACAATGTATAAAAGGCTCCATAACCTTGTACTTCACGTTATGGCTCTGTAGCAGACGTTTTTGTAAAAATAGGCTAACGATTGTGTCATAACCACGCAACTTACTGTCACATAGCAGAGGAATTACCGTATAGTACAGGAGAAGCTCGCAGGCAGTTTCGACTCACATTAGCTGTTTAAGTTTAATTACTAATGTTAACTAGCATTTAAGTTAGCAATAATTAGCCTGTGCCCATGCTATCTCCTTACATATACCTACGCTCTCCATCTCTGCAAGATGGAGGAATGATTGAGATTTCTCTTGGCACAGCTACCAGAAGACTTACAACTTTCAGACACGTTGCTCACATCACATTTACATCGTCTCTCTTAGTTGGAGGCTGCGCAGTAACGCTCAGCGCTCACCGGAAAAGTGCTTCTAATATCCTTCACTGGTCTCCGTCCAGAGCAACAGGATCTGTTGGTCCATTTTATATACTGTCTATGTATGAAACAGTACACACTTCCTGTCTCCTAAATGGGTGTGGCCTAGTTTGAAAGTATAGTGAACGTTGGATGAAAAGTTCTATTTGTTTAACTTATTAATATTTTCTCTTGCTAACGTTAGATATTTACACAGCTTAAAGACATATTTAGCATCACAGAGAATAGCTTTGTTAGGGTGTTCACAAATGTTAGTCGACGCTAGCCTATCTGTGTTTGGTCCTGAGACAGAAACCGGTCTCAAACTAAGTTAATTTTCTCCTGATGTGTCAGTCTGAAAAATGCCATTTTAGTGTGAGAATGTTTAGGAGATATGTGGCTTGTGAAAAATGTGTAAACTTTTCTTGCCAGATGAGAGACAAATTTGTTAAGCTCATTATCTTGAAGCAGTGTCGCATGAAGGCATTCATTTTATTACGTATGGTGGAATTAGCAAGCTAGCTAACTAACTAACGTTAGCCAGCGGCCGCTACTCGTTCCCTCCACTTCTTTGCCCAGACACAGGGTTGATAGCCCCTGAGATGGACAATCTGTTTAGCCATCTCCCGGTGGCCGCGGCTTGGCGGGGATTTAAGCAGATGGACCGGAGGCTGCCCCGCTGCTGCTGATCCAAGCAACGTGTTTTTTTTGTTATAGCAACGGTCACAGCACTGACGGATTATTTCCGGGGTTGGGAGGGGCAGTTATAACCTAAGAGCATGCGCAGACGCTTAACCCGACCATACTCCGGTTAAGGTGTATACATGCAGGAATTCCCCGGTTCCTGAAGGAGTTCTCTAGGTCTGTTAACCGGGGTTATGAGAGCTCTGATTTTAACCAGGGTAAGGTGTTTACATGGCGTTTGAGAAACCAGGGTATTCCCTTAACCTGAATACTGGTTTTTTAAACTGCATGTAAACCCACTGATGGTTACAACATCTGTCCTTATACCTTCCAAATATGCTCAGATAGATTGGTTTGATTGTCACTGATGGAAAATATGGCCTAACAACATTTTTCCCAATGTGGGGGTCAGCATTTGAAACCAGTTACTTTATTTTTGGGATTTCCCCCCTAATCTTTGCTTATTTTCTTGTGAAATACTGTATAGTTTAACTTCTTTGGGTCTCAAAGAATTATTTAAATTAAACAATCGCAAAAAGACATTGCTTCACATTAAGGGGTCACAAACAAAAAGTGTTGGGAACCACTGGCCTAACACACCACAGTGGGACTCTTTTCGTAAAAAGAAAAAAGCAATATATGGTAATAAAAAGAATCCATTCAGCGGTTTGGAGCGATTTTTGTGAGCCATTTCTCCAAAGAGTAACAAAGACTGAGAACTTAAGGAATATGAGGGAGTTTCTCCTGGCACACCATGTGAAGAATAGTTGAAACTACAACATTAGGAGGAGTGAAATGTGTTTGACTTTGTCCCACTGACATGCACTGGATTAACAGGGGAATTAAGTGTTTCAAAGAACTCACTCAAACTCTAAGGTGATCCCTCTGTGGTCAAGTTATTAACTAAAGTCAGCTCCCCACACATACCTGAACATTCATGTTAAATTACTCATACAGTATATCGCCTTTATGGCTTCATAGGCAACTTACGGTCATTAAAATCCCATTTGGCCCATTGGTGATCACTTACCTATAACCTTGTAGGGATGGTCTGTACTGACGTAAATTAATTCTTGATCTAGCAGCTACTTGGAGTAGCAGTGTTTGATAGCCCACCGCAGCAGCAGTTCAGTAACTCAGATGTATCAATGAATCAACAGGTCAGTGTGGACACAGCATGGGTTGTAAGGGTGTGCAGTTATATTGGTGAGTGATTAATTAAGCTTTAGCAAGACATCGGCATTGTGGCCTCCATGCCCTATCCCCATCTCCCACACCTTCAGATTCCCACAAAACATTCTGATCTGAAAGTACTGAAGTTGTTGGGGGTTTTTGTGAATAAGGAGAAGAGGGCAGATTAGACAGACAGCATGGGTGAGGGGAGAGGTCAAAAAGGATTGCAACGAGCAGGTAGAAGGAGACACTCTTTGGGTATCAAAGAAAGACCACCTTGAGTTCCTCTACATAACTCCATGAGAACATTAATCAGTGGCAAATGGACCATGGCGCTAAAAGGTCTACACCACACACTGCCGTTTCCATAACATTTTCAGCTCGGCAGCAAAATCGATTAATTTCTATGACCTGAGAACATTTAAACATTTTAGAAAACAGTGTTGAAACTCACAGTCTAGTGAACACTGAAATAGGCTGTCAAGGGTCAAGGAATATACGCATTACCGAGAATGACACCGAATACCACAATACAACCTGATAGAAGGTCATATCGTCTCCCTGAACTAGTACATATTATTTTCCATGTTAAAAGAAAAATATGCATGATCATTTTTACTAGGAGTTTATCAGAGTTTCATTGTAGCATAACAGTGAACGCAGCACTCTCATTCATTTAAATTGAGCTAGTCTGGTGGTGCAGATGGGGTCCCAACGCAGAGGGCTCCGACATTAATCTGTTACTCATATTGGACTTTGTTGATCATATTTATTGTATCATGGGTACCTTAAGGAACACGTCCACACCAACGTAGCCCTGTTTGTTTTTCGGACTGAATCCCTGTTTTAAGCAAACATTACTTACAGTTAGTTAACTCGGATTACATCCTATGCAACTGATACAACCACAAGGCTTCACTGTGACACGTGAACCAGTCACAACTGCATGTGGAGTGCAGCTCCAAAATGATGTCATTTTCACAATCTACAGGTTTTTGGGGGAGGTTTTAATAAAAAAAAAGACAAGTCAACGGCTGACATTTTTATTGAGAACACATGCATAAAAACTTGCAGAGAAACTGACCCACTGTTAATACACAGTACTGTACGCTGATCCCTTACGTTGTACGAGCTACTAAATGGCTGGAATGTAACATAATGGAATAACATGAAAGCCTATTGTAAATTACCCTCAAAAAGTCAAGATTAAAAGAGTGTTTTTACTTCACATACTACGTTAAAATGGCTAAAGTGCATCAACAAAAACAAAAAGGGTCTTTTAGCTTAGTGTGATTTCCCACCCCCCTAAAGAACCAGGTTCATACAACTCCTAACAAAGCCAGTGGCTTGAGAAAGCCTGTATGAATCTAAATTGTGCTTAAGAAAGTGAGTATCCTTCGAATAGCAACATAAAAAAGTATACATACTTTTATAATTCAAGAATTACTCACAACTGCTTTTAATAAAAGACTGGGTAACAGTAACATCACATAATGTATACAATGCAAGGTTGAAGCATGTGGTCATAATTTGAATGTGTACTTTCAAAGCACATAACAATGCATACCAACAGAGCTACGTTATACTCTCTCTATCTCTCTGCGTCTCTCTGCCTTCCACTCTTTGCCAAATCTACAAACCCATAACATCAACAAACGGCATTGGTTAGAATTATTTTAATGTCTTTTTAAATCAGATGTAATGCTTAAGATCCTCTTTTTTTATTTGGCAACATTCGGGACTGTCAATGCTCTGTTATTTCTGCACCGCACTTCCAAGAATTAACTTTGCAATTAAACTTGCGTCACCGCTTCTTTTCCTGAGACTTTCTTGTTTGAGTTTGAGTATGTGTTTCTCTTTTCTTGGGCTGTTGAGTCTTGGTGGTACTAAACTAAATACTACATTATTTGTATTTCATTGCATTGCTGCCTGCACTCTATAGTAGTACACAGTACTATATTTCCCAGGAAAGACCTGCCATGCACAAAGTTTTAAATCAGTAAATACAAAATCTTTAATTATCTGGGTGTAGACCAAATCATTTCACAGAGACATAGAGACTACTCATTAAGATTCCTTAATGAAATAGATGAAGATAAGTAATGTAAATGTATATTGACCAAGTTTAATTTGCTGGAATTTTCACTAAATACACTTTTTGTGTATTGCTACCTCAATAATTCAAAATCCCACTTCTATCCACAGCTGACCAGAAATGAAGTTCATCCTTTTAAGTAAGTAGTCCTCAGCATTAAAATATACTGGTGTCGTCCTTTAAAGTACATCTGGGGAAATAAGACCTGGGGTCCTGCGATTTCTATCCGTGATCCGCTCCAAATAAAAAATGGCAGTGCACAGGTCTTAATGTTAGTCATCACTCAGCGCCAACCGCATTAGGCCAACAGCCTCATACTTTCCTTGCAGATCTATTCTAACAATGTAGCTGCGGGGGCTTTGCTAAGGTAAAAAGGTCATCAGAGATGGTAAATTAGGCTAAAGTCAAATAATGTACAGTGGGAAAACAAATCGATGACTAATCGAGACGTATAAGGAGAGAGGTTAGGATGGCATGCTGTGGGGGGGGTTTGACAGATGAACTGGGCCTTGGAAGAAGGAGAAATCATAAGGTTACTGTACAAGAATGCATGTAAGTGGACTGCATCTTAGGTCATTTAAACATGAGACTTCACAAAATATCAGGACAAAGTAAGAGACAGCAAAGACAATGTGGGTGGACCCCGTCATGGAGACTCAAGTCAGGAAAGCCAAATGCACATGGAATTTAAAAAGCAGACGCTGCATTATCTTAAGATCCAGAAAAATGCATGCATGGTTATCGCTGAGATTCACAACCATGAAATAATGGGAGTCCTAGCATCATAAGGTAGCCACATAAAACTGCATACTGAAAGATATGCTATACATGCCTATGGAGCCTCGTTGATACTTGACCAATGAAAAACTGCCGTTGGCCCTTAAGAGTTGTAGTTATAGCCGGATTCAGCCAATCCAAACATCGTTTGCCTTCTGCCTGAACTCCTACTGGCTGGCAGTGATGTTGTGAAGGAACGATGGACAAATGTGTGCTGAAACTTTTTTTCCTGTGTTGGCTTAGGACAACTTTTTGGTCTGCTCCACTGAAATATCAGCACTCCGATACAACCCACTCAAGTTTGGGTAGTCGTTTCGGTGCATGTTCTTTGATCCTATCAAACTCTAAACAAGGCTGCTTTGTGATGCAAACACAGTTACTGCTCTACTCGCTGCAAAGTTATTTAATTACTGAACTTGTAAAAATTTGGAAAGACTGTGAACCTCGGGCTATTTCTTAACTCGCTATCGGTGCTATCACGCCCTATTATTTGGCATGCTCAAAGAGGTCTGCCAAGGCGAACACCGGCACGGTTTGCAATTAAGGAAACAATAATGACAAAGACGGCGATAAAGCTCTCCATTACAGTCGGTGCCGGAGGAATCTGTCTCCTGATAACCTCCATTTGATTGGACACTTTAATCAAAAGGACCAAATGTCTGTGTTCCAATCTTATCATGCACCAGAGAAGAAGAGAACACACTATTGAATTAGCTTCAAAGTGAGCCCGGAGCCTCCAAGCCCTCACAACATTATGCCTACATCTGCAGAGCTGCACTGCAATGCCACTTTGTCTTGTTGTGAGTAATATCTGGCGCAAAAAGGGACGAGACGGAACTGGATCTGGGAAACGTTAGCTGAGATGCATTTTTCTTCAGGGTCAGTCACTGTTTCTTTTGCTTTTCAGCCTCTCTTTTCTGCACTTGCTTCTCATTTTTCTCCTTTACGTCTCCTCATCTTGACCAGCCCAACTCAGCACTTGGATGAGCAAGTAGTCTGACTAAGTTTTGAGTACACACAACTGTAAAAAGTTGCATCTCCTCAGAAGCACAGATGAATCAGGTTATAAAACATAATTGGCAGCTTCTAAGTGCTGGTGTTACCATAAAAAAAACACCTCAAGGCGCCTGGAACACTCTACAGCCATAAACACATAACCGATTGAAAGCTGAGGTAGAGAAATCGCTGTGAGGACAAAAAAGAAAGTTGCTGTCAAAGTTTGAGAGCTGGCCAGTAAATAAAGTTAGCTTTGATTCCAGTCCACCATGTCAGGAGGCTGAAGTGCAAACAGTCTCAGAGATAGATTTGTGAAGAAAAAAGTTGGAAAATCAATAGAGGGTGAGTGCTAACTCAGGTGCTGCTTGTACAACATTTGTCACTCTGATGTCTCACTCTGGATGTGTTCTACATCTTAGAGGAAAAAAAAATGCTCCATAAAAATTAATAAAACTGCAATGCATCTATATTAAAACATACTGATGAAGCTGTTGTTTATATTCCTGCTGGCTTTGCACAGCCCCCTGCATGCTAACATTATTAATTTTCAGATGACTAGATAAAAAAAAAAAAAAAAAGACCTGTTTATTGTCATCACCTTATTGCTTATTTGCATGAATCACAAACGCGAGGCTGCATTTGAGTGGCTAAGAGAAGGAAGCCCACAAAAATGCAATTGCTCGTTGGTGAAGACAGCTGGCAACTGACTAATCACATCTCCCAGCGCCAGGACACAGGAGCTCACTGCAACACAACTGCCTGCATCATAGCTCTTTAACCTTGGTTAAAGTTCTAAATCTGATACTGAAGTAGGCCATTACTTTTGGAACCTACTGATATGCGATCAGTAGCCTTATTACTTGGACTGAAAAATTCATATTTCATCAAATTCCAGTTTCTCTAAGTAAATAATCAGAGCTGAGCTTTGTGAACCGATAGCACCCCATAAACAAATCGTTAAAACTGTCCCTTAATGATGTGAGAAGCTGATTCCCTGTCTGACAATCTCAAGGAAATCTTAACACACTAAGGGGTGGCACTGCAGGACAGCCAGCCAAATCAGCTGGAAAGTCACATGATCTAAATACAAATACTAGTAAAATGTAACCAAGAGCTGAGGGAGATGAAGATGGAGCAAAACACATCCAACAATGGCCTTAAAAAGGACAATAAATCAAATCAAGATGAGAGAGGGCAAGTTTGCGTGGGGATTGGCAGAGTAAGTTGATAAACACACAGACATAAACTCAAAAGTATGATCTTTTATGTTCGTGGGCCTATGAGTTAACCTGCTGCTGACCACAGAGTTCTCCATGCCAGCTGCTGACATGCTCAGTCACCTCTACGCAAATCCCTCACATTGCACAAATGAGTGCAGAGCTGACTGGAGCTGGAGCGTCTCTGCCCTGCAGACAATCAACCCCTGCCCTACTAATGAGGCCCTTTAATTAGTCATTAAACACGGGGACCGGCCAGTGCCTTTTTGCCCCGACTCTCTCTGATCAATAGCCATGACATTTCTGTTCTCAACTCCTCTAATTACATTTTGGGGGAAAGCGATGGGAGATTTTATTCTGTCGCTGTTCCAATTTAGAAGAACAAATATAAAAAACTCACTGACCTTAAAAATGAATGATATAATGCCTAATGCAAAATGTAGTGCAATCCGATGTAAAAACTGTGCAATACTAACTGACACTAACACTTTTTTTGTGTTGACTCAACCCTGGTTTTGTGATGGCTTTGTATTGGATTGCATTATACTGAAATGTGCTCCCAATATTACTTCACCAATATTCACACGAATGGGAAATGTTGGAAACACCTTCAAATACAAAGGCAATCCATCACAACTCCACCACATACTAACAGCCCTTGACCGTAGAGTTGAGTCAACCAAATGTGTACCATAGTTTCTTGTTGTCCGGTCACTGAACATATGGCACAAATACTGAGAGAGTGACACTGACACAGGTGCTGGGGAAAGGGGGTTAGTGCTAGCTATTGATTTGTGTTTGTTTGCGCTGCGACATCCGTTCCTAGAGTTCCCCGTGTGTGTACACATGTGTGTCGACAGCATGCACTGGCCCCCGGGCTTCTGAGCTCCCCATGTCATCAATTACATGGAGCCACCTCCAAACTCCGTAACATCCATCCTTGCGCAAGCCCCGCCTCTCTGCTGGTGTAGCATAGCAACCAGAACTGTGGGGGACACCGCTGAGGGGCGGGTCTCCGGCCCCTGTGGCACGACCGCGATGGATGATCTATCTGTGGTGTGTTTTAGCACCACGGACTCACAAACACTCATTCATCAATGCATGTACACATTCAATTTACTACCTAAAAAATGAGCTACAGTGGGAAGCAAACATGAAGTGAATGGTAACTCAAGCCTCTCCTTATTGCTTCTGACAAAGCACACTGGGGCACAATCAACCTCCGTAATGACTTGCATTACATCACTCCCCTCTGAAGTTATCCCATCTCCATAAACCAAAGTGGGATCAATTACGGTATCATCTCAAAGCGGGGGCGCACACCACACCACCTCGGAGTTTTATACATGGTGGTCGTAACCCACTCCTGACCTCAGCCTGACTAAATGCCCTGAGCTGCTGCCAGCAGTGCAGCTAAAGCGCAGCTGGAATAATAAGCGATGCACCGCCAATGACACAGTCGTCAAAAAGAATGCGTGGAAGCTAAGCAAAGTTCTATGTGCAGTGATAAAAAAAATTAAATTATGTGTGGAGGCTAAAGTGTTTATGGCCCTTTTCACTGCAGTTCAGACGACTGGTCCTGAGAGCCTCCGTAACGGGAATTGGAAGTGACAGAAACATTACACGGACACGTCAGCCGACTCTTTCTCAGTCATTTTTCCATCCTCATCTCTTCCACTGGTCCAGTGATTACAGAGAGGCTGAGGCACCATATGGCTGCATGCTGCTGCAGCTACCACTGAGACAAAAGCAGCTGGCCAGCCCCTGCTACCCCCACCCCCCCCCCCCACACACCCACACACACACACACACACACACACACGGGGAAGCACAGCAAGAAGTGTGTTCCAACTTTCAACTTCCTACGTGCAGCAATTTAACGCGGAACTGTTAAATTTGCATTGTGACAATGAAAAAGCAAGACTGTCAGCAGTAAGACAAATAATTACTAGACTTTGAACTGCATTTAATATGCTGTGCTTCCAGATTTGAGAGGAAATGTGCAGTAGTACTTATGACACAAACGGAGATCACGTTATGCTACGTGACCAAAAAAAAAAAGCTGTTGGTCTGGTGCAAACATGAAAAATAAAGCTTTTTTTCTAATGTTAAACAATAAAATTCACAGGGCAGGGAGAAATATGAGGCGCAAGTAGCAACATCATCTTTGCGAGAAAAAGCACTTGGCTTTATGGGGAACGTGGTCTGACAAAGATCACAACAAAATACCACTGTTGTTAGATAAAGGCTACCAGTCGTACCAGCAATGGTTTACGTCTCCGTTTCTTTCTCTCTCTTTCAGTTTTCATTTCAAAGCAGTCTAGGATCTAGTGGACTGAGAAACATCAGGTGGTAAACAATCTGATTTCTTTCTCTAGCACCTCTGACTTACAACTACTGAAAACATTCTGAAAACTTGTGTGGAAGGATGGGAAAAAGGACAAGCAGAGGAAACTGAAATGGTAAGTACATGCTGTACTCACTTTTCCTGTTTATCTACATTTCCACGACACATTGTATGACACAGTCATACACACGGTGAAACAATCTTGCTAAGCAGAGGTGTAGAAACTGCTTACAACATTCACGTTAGAAAAAAATAAATAGTACTATCATTCTTACCATAAATACAGGCTGGCGAAGCAAGCTTTTCTCTGCCTCTCAGCACTCCCATAGCCCACCTCGACAAGTACATCAACCTCAGCAATATGACTAGCAATAAAGCCCTCATATATGAATATATTACATTGAGGCCTGTGTTTCCCACCTTGCCTTGAATTGTGTAATAATCACAAAGTAGTAGTGTTTGTAAAAAACATGCCCTACCTGAGGCCAGCTATTAAAACTCGGATTGTTCAGGGATGACAAATACAACTTCTAAAGAGTTCTTATTCAGCAGAGAAGGCATTTTCCTGGGAAAAGGGCCAAAGGAAGGATCTTACCTTCACCCGGTCTTGTCCCCAAAAAGATTGTTCATTTCTGTGCAGTGTGGGAATATCAGGCCATGTTCCTGTCTACACGGCAAGGCTGATTGAACCTGTATGGGACACTGGCTGGTGCCTGGGAGTGTGTACATGCATGCTCATTTGTCACAATGCCACAGTGGGAAGGGCCATGGGCATGACCCTATCACTTCACAAAACGCCAACATCGGATGGGCGATTTGGGATGGGAAGATTCCATCAGCACACTGACACATGAAGGAGAGCTGATAATTCACAGCTGAACAAAAGACCACCAATGTTCTTTCAGGATATCTCCTTTGTTAAGTTGTGTCAAAGGGTTGGGAACATACCATTCCTTGAAAATGGAAGTAGTGGCCTGGGATCAGAGCACACATCTGTTGTTTGTACAGCTATTTTTTCCCCCAGAGTCCTAAAGAGTGGAGGAGAAAAAGGGCCTTGAGAGTGCTCTCCGAGTGCCTTAACAGTAGATTTGTTGGAAGATCAAAGAATAAGCAGATAGGGAATTGAACATGTGAACACTGAAAATTAAGCTGGGCCGTGCAGCATGAAGGCAGAAACTGGCTGCATGTGTGAATAATGACATCAGACCACCCACACTCCAACTGAGCAGGTCCAACCACATATGTAGCATTCAGTAAGTATGTCTTTCTTCAAGTTCACGCACGCACGCACACGCACACGCACACGCACACGCACACACACACACACACACACACACACACACACACACACACACACACACACACCCTTGCATTCCTGGTTTCACTCTGCCAAACTGGACCTAACTGGCCTCTTTTTTTCCCTTTCTTTTTTAACATCAAAGTTAATACAAATGTTTCTTGTTCTATTCCCCAGAGGTCATACATGAAATACAAAGCCCCAGTTCATACAGTGTCTTCTACAGAAATTAAAACACAAAAGTATACTTAGGCCATGACTACTCCTTATTTAGGTTCTTATTTAGGTTACATGGTTGCAAAACAAAACCTAGTTTATTGACAGTGAGAAAAAAATCATGTTTTTCAAATTAGTCAGAGGGGCTGAGGAGCATACGCTATTGGCCTAGTATACCCAATCCATCACAGAAGACAAAGCAGGGGGAAAGTGTGAAATGTCAGACAGACAAGAGCGATTGAGCGCAAGTGAACGGACGACAGGAGAAGACCAATAGGAAAACCAGGGTAGATAAAAAAAAAAAGAGAGAGAGTGGACGGGAGGGAGGGAGGGAGTGATTATGTATAAGACACAGGTAGTGTCAGATGAGACAAACACACACCAAGTCACCATCTGCGTGCCGCAGCGGCGTGCGGTGTTGTGTCCTCAGATAACCCCCTTTAATTGAGCGATGAGATAGGGGCCTGATGAAGCAGCAATTTCTCAGCCATCAGTCACACAAAAAACAATGCCATACAAAATTCCTACCGAACAATGAGCCACACTAAATAGGAACACAAGGGGTTAGTATCAGGAGCTCTCAGTCCTCTAAATACATAACAACCAAGGGAATTTACTATTACTCAGCAATGCCTGGAAAGCAGTGGAACTCTGAAATGATTTTTCATGTTTTTAAACCATGCAAGGTAACAATAATAAGGAAGAATATTTATTTCCAGGAACAACTTTTCCAACTTTTCTAAGCAAATCAATGTATCAAATGTATATTCCATACAGTATGTGCCGTTTTTGTCTGCTCCTTGTGTTAGCTAGAATAGCGTTTTTATTTTATTTTTTTATTAGGGATGGTTATGTCGGTCGATCGGTCAACCACTTTGGTCCAGACTGAAATATCTCAAAAACCTTTGGATGAATGACATCCACAGGATAAATCCTGCTGACTGGGGTGAACCCCTGACTTTTTATCTAGCACCACCAACACGTTAACATTTTCACCAAAGAAATATCTCTACAATAAACAAGATGACCTGGCATTCATAATCTCCAGAGGATGAATCCTAAGCACTTTGGCGATCCCCTGAACAGGTCAAAATGTGTCCGATAATGTTGTTTATGATCAAACACCTGCCAAACTAATGACATTCTCATCAGCTTCTTTGTTTAGCAAATGTGAGCATGCTTACACCCTTTCCTAAGGCGGTGAACACGGTAGACATGATTATACCTGCTAAACATCAGCACGTTAGCATTGTCGTTGTGGGCATGCTAGCATAGCTGACATTAGCATTTAGCTCAAAGCTCCACTCAGACTGACAGAGGCCCTAGTGTGGCTGAATAAACGAAATCTTCTTTTGTCTTTGTAGTGAGCCTTTCACACAGTACCTCATTCTATACACAGAACAGCACCAAACCAAAAGGGAAAGGTTTCCCAAAATGTTTTGGGAAAAATACCTACTAGGTAGAAAGTATGGATATTAACACCAAAAATCTGCCCATTCATCTTCTACTGTCGGGGGAGATGTTGGGGATAAAGGTCTTGCTCAAGGGTACGACGGCTGCAATGTGAAGCAGCAGAGTGCATTATTCATCAACTCTCCTAGCTTTCCAGCCAGTTCTGACAGTCCGACCGCAAAGCGTGCTTTTACATCTGCTAGTCTCCTGCCTCCTCAGGTGTGATATTAACTCGACTGAAATATAATATTTAAAAGGCGTTCCGCTGATACGAAGTGTTTCAATCAAGCAACTCAAAAAGCTGGCTAACGGAGTGGCTGTCGTGTTACTGGCTGACTGGAGGCAGAACTGGGGTCCAGGTCCCAGAGGGGAGGAATGCAAGGCATATGGTTGTGATTAAAACAGGAGCAGCAGAGCACAGCGTTTACATTAGCATGCTGCCTAAGGGGCTGAGGAGCTTTATGAAGGGCTGTGCCAGTCACGGCGCTCAGTGTGCCATGCTCACAGTTTACAGAGGCTCAACTCAAAGTTGAGATGATATGAAGCAGAAGTGTATTTTTCTACCGGGCTGCTGTATTGAGCAAGTTTATTCTTTTGCAACGAGATTTGACGTCTCTTTACTGCTATATCTCAGTATGACGAAGTGTCGAGACAGAAGAGTTAGGGGTCACTTTATGAAAAGTTGCAAGAAATGATCAATTCATATGAAAGAAAGTCTTTATGCTACGTCCCTCTGTTATGCCTGTGTGCCTGTTTAAAACAGCTTCCATTCTGTTGTAGCTGTTCACAATTGAAAAAATGATGTATGAAATTCATTAATGATAATTTTAATTCACTTTAAAAAGGAGAGTGAATAGGGCGCCCAGATAGCTCAGTTGGTAGAGCAGGCGCCCATATGTAGGGGTTTACTCCTCGACGCAGCGGGCCCGGGTTTGAGTCCGACCTGCGGCCCTTTGCTGCATGTCATTCCCCCCTCTCTCTCTCTCTCTCCCTCCCCTTTCATTTCTTCAGCTGTCCTGTCAACAAAGGCCTAAAATGTCCAAAAAATAACCTTAAAAAAAAGGAGAGTGAATAATAAATGACACAACATAAAAAAACATTATTTGTTATGTTGTTAAAATGACTTAAGGACATATTTCAAATTTGAACATCAATGTTTATCTTTGACTACTTTGTTGGATAAGATAACTTGAGGAGAGGTTAGAGAGAGGGAGAGATGGATGAGGAGGAGGGTTTGTCTGAGTGTTTACACTCCTCCTCTTAGAGCAGTGGGAGGGAGTCATTATTACAGACGAGCACCCGCATCGGACACATTTGAGCGTGCAGCATATCCATCACACACAAGATCACGCTCACAAACTAAGGCATTAAAGCAAAAAAATCCTACCTCAGACACTCTCTTGTACTGTATATCATCAAGCTGTGATGTTCACTGCGCTCTAATTTTTTGGGATGCAGTTTTAACTTTGCTGTTCTACCAAGTTTCCTGCAACCAGCCGCATCTATACTTTTAATTTAGTTAGGGAGAAAAGATGCATGCGCTTGTTGCATTCGGCTGGGTGTTTTACACACAGACAAAGTATGAGCAGGAGCATTTTTATGTTGTGGTGATGCAAGAGTCATTCCGCTTAAAGGGGAACTCCCCCAATTTTACACATCAAAGTCGGTTTACAAATGTATGTGAAAGCCTTTTGTAGTTTCGGAGGGAGCTGCTGGTAAATTGCCTCAAGTGATGTCACTTGATATAAAGACTACAAGTTTGAAAAAAAGCACCAAAGAAAGCTGGGGGTGTGGAGCGTAGCCGACCTCTTCATCTGTGCAAGAGGCTCGCAAATTGCTAACTGCACGGTCGGCTGTCAGCGATTGTGGCCAATGTAGGCACCTGGTTTGGAAGTTTTTGATTTGGTTTTAAATTGGTGGAGTACTCTTTTAAAGCGGAGCGCGTCTAGTAGCGGCTTAGCTTTCGGGTCTACTAAGGCTTTTATTGGTGAACAAATCCCTTGGTCTCCAAAAGATTTCTCCTAGTGTGTCTGCCATAACTACTAAATATGGAATAAAATTAGCCCTTGCTCTTGAACTCTGAGGAAGTGAAACCAACACTTGACGTTCAACGTTGATAATTGGGGAGTTTTTCCTTTCCTTGAACCCACTCCAAGCCATTTAATAGCAACAACCTTTCCAGGTCTCAATTCACTATATGTATTTTTCCACAAAATGCAGTTTATCGAAAACCAGGCAAATATTAAAATCAATGAAGCCAATCCAGTGTAGATGTTTGAGAGCTCTGCATCAAGAAGGAACAGCTTTCTTTTCATGGTTTCCTATAGTGTCTTGTATGATATCCACATAGAGAGGGGCTTCAGTCTCTAACTGTTGGACAGAATTTGGATTCCATCTCATTATCCCCAGCATGAACAAAATTGCAATTTTCAGCAAACCGCTCCAGGCACATTCTTGCATATTAGCTCAAGACAACCCTATAGCTTAAACCTTCAATGCAATTCATGGTCACCTTTTTAAGCGTTCTAGTTGAAGGTACTGTACGAAAAATACTTAAAATAGACCCGGAAATGTGCTTTAGGAGCCTCCAGTACATAACCATTTGAGTTTTTCCTATAATTTAGTTACACCTGAGTGGATGGAATCACATATCAACAGCACACATGTACACATCTCTCACCCAGTGCCACTACTCCAATCCATTTATAGCATATTGCCCCAATCTACAGTACACAGCATGCTGCAGATTGAAAGGCATGGTGGAATCTGTGAGGGAAAGAATGCAATAACAACAACTACACACTTCGCCCCAAAACAGGAAATGAGACTGATTTGTGGCTGCTGATTATTGGCACAGTCCACTTTGGGCTGATTAGACAGTAGGATTGGCGGGGCACGTCCATTCTTCCTGACATGAAATATAGAGGTAATATCTGTTGCCTTCTGTTGGAGGATCCCGACAGCTTAATGATTCAGCCAGCGATGTCTGACAAACATGCAGAAACACACACACGCACAAACATGGAATATAAACCCCCCCATCCACCTCTACATTACTGCTATTGAATAAAAAAAAAACATAACTATTGTGGTTCAAGTAAAGCAAATTTGCTGTGCCATTTATGTCTCGAAGAGATTCACAAACACTGTGCATACCTCTCATTTAAAAAAATGCATACCGGTACATAATTTTTTTGTTCATCTGTCTATTTGAGACATAATTTCTGATAATTATTACTATTTTTGAAATAGTAAAAGTTCCCAACAACCAAATCCAATCAATATTAACACCATTCTGTCAACTATCTCCACCTCCTCCCCCAATCATCATCCACGGCCTTGCTTTGGCCTTGTTCTCATAGTTCACCTGCTGTGTGTAATAAAAAATAAATAAAAAAACGTGACAGCACCGCTAGAACAGTGTAAACACAGCCACTGTTTAGTGTGGAAACGCAAAGAAAGCCAGGCACCCATAGCCCAGTGAGGCATGGGCCATGAGGTGACACTGACCCAAGACAGAGTGACACGCCTGAGGGTAAATACCCAGGGGGTGGCGGATCTTCCTTCACCCACTGGGAGAGGAAGTATTAAGAAGAAATGAGAGAGAGGAGTTTAAGAAGGAAAGGATTGAAGCGGGAGAACAGCAGTAGCATTAGACTGGGTCTACCCTCATGTGATGTAATTGGATTGCTGGCAATATGGGCTTGGGGAAAAGGATGGAGGACAGGAGGAGGTGACTGAATGGAGAGAGAATGAGGGAGATGAGAGTAGGAGGAGGGGTGCACAGCGACAGGGAAGAGGATTGATTTCAGTTTGAACGATGGAATGAGTCTCAGGGGAGGGGAGTGAAGGGGCTTGGTTGGTGGAAAAGCCCCGCCAGTTTTCTCCTCTGCTCCTAAGGGCTCCTTCGGCTCCGTAAGGCCGTGGCAAGAAACCACACACACCCAGACTTTATGACCCACAACATTTTCTGTTCAATCAGTAAAGGAGAAAGACAGCTCCCCAGGGAGAGAAAACGAAGGAGAGTGAATTAAAGTTAAGATGGGTGTGAGCTAAAATGCTAATGAGAGCAAAATGAGGTAATCTCTCCTTGTTCTTTCTGGTTCCCACGACTTGAGGCAGAGAAACTCGTAATCTTCGCTTGTTATTTTATTTTGTTATATTTTATAGAATGATCAAAAATTTACTTGCCTATAAAATAAATTCAACCACAAAAGGAGAGGCTGCTACAGTGTGCTATCTCAGACTGATGAGTGGGTTGGTCTGTGCGATTGAAGCCAAGCATGAAAACACAGACAATAACTCACTTAGGATCTTTATGTTCATGACATCCTATTAATACACTGCTTTTTACAATCTACATGTCATATTACCAGTAACAGATGTTGTCAGTTTGCAGTTAGAACATCTGTAGAAAGTCAACTTTGCCAGGTGAACAGCCATCAAATGCTACACCTACATGATACATTTCTCCATCTGTTGAAGCTCAACCTATTTGTCAGCCAGGAATCTTTAGTATTTCATTTCAAGCAAAAAACACTTGAAGAAGTTTCACAAGATGATGAACATCCTACACCTGAATTCGACCTACATTGTCCTCTGCCTGTCATTTATTCCACTACAAACTGACTGATGGCTCTGTGGTTGACCTAGGCTGTGGTGCTGAGCGCTCTTTCCACAGTCAGGTAGACTGAAATACCTCCCTGTACAGCTGGCGCTTAGCAGGGCAGAAACAAGTCAGAGAAATGGAACAGAAATGCAGGTAGACACACACACACACACACACACACACACACACACACACACACACACACACACACACACACACACACACACACACACACACACACACACACACACACACACACACAGCCTCTCTTCCTGTGTCTGCTCTAATTCATCTGTGTCAGGCAGATGGGAAATGTGTAGTATGGTGTGTGTGTGTGTGTGTGTGTGTGTGTGTGTGTGTGTGTGTGTGTGTGTGTGTGTTCTAGCTTTCTAGCTGGCAAAAAGCGTGAGTTGGAGGTTAAGCCAGGATCACAGATTCGATGGGCGATTTCCCCCACATTTAGGCGCACGGCACTGAACCTCCGAAATACCAGTCGGTTACATTTCTGTCTTGCAGAGGTCACTGACACTATGAACTATGACCGCCTGATGGAAAGGAAATCTACAATGATTATACCAATTTAGCTTGGCTAGCATGGCTAAATCAGTAGACAAAATGGCAAGAGAACAATGACATGTAGCCAAGTGTTAAGGACAAAAACATTGCCTACGGTTGACATCATTTCATGAGCAAACAGTAGCTGAATACAGACCCACTGCTGACTCATATCCAACAAAGACACAATCGCCTGGGGAAAACGGTTTCAAAATATGGAGCCGGTCTATGTTTAGAGCGACAACACAAAGTCACTTTTATGACCTTGTTTGTGCCTTTTGGCGCACAATGATTTGGGCAACAGTAAAGAGCTGTATTTAGACCACAAACTAGCACGTATGCCAGTGCGCGCACACACATCACACACACAACACACACACACAATACACACACACACGGCCTGTGGTCAAGAGTCTGAATACTAAGAGAACAAAGCAACGCATTTTTCCTCTGCTCTTTTTTTGCAATGTGGAGCAAAGCTATGACATCATTTGTTTAAAACTGCATTCAATTGCAACTACCTTCCCAGCAAAAAAAATCCTGCGGAAACATTAATGCTACTTTCCCATATTTCTCTGCTGCTCTTCAACGCTCTAAACTCGGCATTCACTTACATCTTGCAGACACAGCGTACATTAAGTACAGCCTGCATTTGTTATATTTGTGTTTCCATCTTAGTCAATTTAGATACAGGATTAGCTTCAGTGATAATTCTACCTCATTGCTAAAGCTTGATTAAAACATTTCCACATGTATAATGACTGAAGTAAGTCATCGTCCAACAGTTTGTCATGCTAATCCCTTGGCCTTCTCTTTTCTGCATGCCGTAGATTACTAGAAGCTGGGACTGAAGAGCAGCCAGCCTATAGCTTATCTGTGAGGGCAAAGGTGCAGGAGAGAACTGATGAATCCACTTCCTAGAGCTTTCTGGTGAAACTACATGTTTCTATTCCCAAATGAGAGGACTGGAAAGAGGCTCTTATTGCAGTAGAAAATCTGAATGAAGTAGTAAAAGGTTAAATACTACTCCTATAAATCTAATTTAAATGTAGGGCTGCAACTTCAATTAATTTGATTATCAATTAATCAATTGTTGTTGTGTCTGACCAACAGTCTAAACCCCCAAATTTAAATGTACTATTATGTAAAACAAATTATCAAATTTGAGGAGCTGGAACTATCAAATGTTTGGCATTTTAGTTTGGAAAAAAACCTAAAGTATAAACTGATTATCAAAATAGTTGCAGATTAATGATCAATGAATTGACTAATTGTTGCAGCTCTGTTTGGACTTATATAATAGTATAGGGATGGATAAGCTTTTATATATATATTTTATATTAATACATCTGAATGCTTGATTAGATTTTTTAATTATTAACACAAATTTAGAAAAGATGCAGAATTACAGCCAATAGAGCCAGTCCCACAATGAGCTTTCCTTAGAATGTCCCATTTCTGTGTCTGTAGCTATTGAGGAGGAGAGAGGGGGGAGGCAAGGTGGAGGGTGGGGGTGTGGCCTTGACCAACTGCCACTTTGCTCGTTTGAAAGCCATGATGTCTCTCTCTCTCTCTCTCATGGGTGGGCCAAATTCTCATTGACATATATAATAACATATATAAACTGGACCAACAGATCCCGTTGCTCTGGACGGAGACCAGTGAAGGATATTAGAAGCACTTTTCCGGAGAGCGCTGAGCGTCACTGCGCAGCCTCCAACTGAGAGAGACGACGTAAATGTGACGTGAGCAACCTGTCTGAAAGTTGTAAGTCTTCTGGTAGCCTGCCTGCGAGCTTCTCCTGTACTATACGGTAATTTCTCTACTGTGCGACAGTAACTCATGTGGTTATGACACAATAGTTACCCTATTTTTACAAAAACGTCTGTTACTGAGCCATAACGTGAGGTACAAGGTAATGGAGCCTTTTATGCATTGTCGTGTTTCTTTAGAAATAAACAATGGACAAATAGAGTCTTTAAACGCTTCAGATGTAAAGTTATTCGCTGTCAAAGTGGCGCCAAAATGAATGGCAGTCAATGGAATGCTAACGGGAGGTGATGGCTTGTTAGCATCAAAATGGCGCCATAGGAGCTACGCGTTCCGAGGAGAAGCTTACCCCCTTGCAAATTCTCTGGGCTGGCAAAGCAGAGAAAGGGGAGGTAACCTTGCTCCTTATGACCTCATAAGGAGCAAGATTCCAGATCGGCCCATCTGAGCTTTCATTTTCTCAAAGGCAGAGCAGGATACCCAGGGCTCGGTTTACACCTATCACCATTTCTAGCCACTGGGGGACCATAGGCAGGCTGGGGGAACTCATATTAATGTTAAAAAATAAACTCATAAAGTGAAATTTTCAGGCCATGGGACCTTTAACAAAATAACACAAAAAGTGTCCAGTCAATGAGCTCAACTTCAAGCAGATGTGGACAACAATGCTGTTGTACCTTGCTGTCTATGCAGACAGACAGCAGGAATGTGGTCTGTCCATACTCAGACAGCTAAACAAAGTTATCTGGCTGCAACATCATGAGACTAAAAGCTTCTCTCATCTCCCCACCACTGTTTATCTACCGCTTTCCAAGTCTCTCTGTGTGTGTGTGTGTGTGTGTGTGTGTGTGTGTGTGTGTGTGTGTGTGTGTGTGTGTGTGTGTGTGTGTGTGTGTGTGTGGGGGGGAAGATTTTATTTAGTGATCAGCCAAGCCCCTGGAGATGACCGGCGCCTTGATTTAGGACCCCGTTGCCGTGACAACCAAAAGGTCACCTGACACCAATCACCTCAGACATCATGTTTACACTATCCGGATGAACAGAGGGGACAAGAGTGGCGTGATAGAGAGCGCTCAAGTGTGCTATTTAACCAGGCTAAAGACACACAGAACCAGACTGTAGAGGGATAATCAATCTCTTTGAAGTGCCGTCTACAGCGAATACGCAACTTCGGACACTTTAAACTGGGTGAGACCATTTAAATACTGAGTCCAGGGGAGGTTTCAGTGGCTCTGGGGAATTTGCATTTACCAGTGAGGAAACAAGGGTGTAATAAAAACAGGGACGTATGCGGGTGTGGTCACATTTCCAGGAAGCACAGCAGCCTCTGATCTCTCATCCATATCCCGCTTCCCCATCATCCTGCGTTCTGTGCTGCCCACACCTGCTGCAGGTGCAGCAGAGGTGTAGTTTCACCCCAACCTGTCTGACTGGATCAGCAGGTGTCAACACACACACACACACAACACACACACACACACACACACACACACACACACACACACACAAAGAGATTATATCATCAGATACGGATTATTAACGTGTGCAACAACTTATTCATGGGAATTGCTTACAAAATGCATCTCAATTACTGAACAACTGAAGTCCACACCTAATAAATGAGAAATGCGGTTTCGCACTGCAGAGTTTGTCTGTGTGATCCTGTGGCTCCTATGACAACTGAACTCAAACCATTCATTAATTTTTTCTTATGTTCCTCTTCTGATGTAAACGGCTCATAAAGTCCTTGTGCTGTTCACTGACAGCAAAACTAGAAACGTGAAGATAAACAGCCCGGACTAGCTGTGTAGGATTCCAACTATTCCTATCAAAAAGACACTGCGGCTGCATGGGTGGGGCCTTTACTGCAGGTTACTATTTGTCTTACATCTTTTGGAAGACAGAATGGAAAATGTGAGCGCTCATATCCTTCTAGAAAAGTTGGCAGGGGGTGTTAAAAATACAGGGTAAATATCTGTATTTGAATGGCTATAGGAGTGTCAGTGTTTCAGGAATGTTAGAACCGTGTTGATCGGACATACGGAGCCTTAGTAATGTCAAGAAATATTGATTGTACAAATTACAACATAAAACAAGTTCATGTTAATAGATTTTGTAACCTATATTATTAATCTTTGTCTCATTGATTTGGGGGTAATCATGCTTGTTTTGGAACAACAGTACCCATAATATGGGGGCTTTGGGGGATTTAAATGTACATTTTGCCAATTGGCACCATTAAAAGTATGTTGAATTTACGTTTAGCAGTTCCCGTTTGAAATACGCCAATAGAGGTCACTGGATTACTCTGATAGTGACCAACATAAAATTGTGATGATACCCAGGCAAGCTCTAGTTCAGGAGCGTCTTTTTTCAATGATTTCTAGGTGTATTTATAGTAGGGATGCACCGAATATTCGGCCACCGAAAATTATAAAATACTTTTATCACCGAAACAATATGGCCGAAATGATGACGCAAACAGAAACCGCAACCTGCACGTGTGTCAGTACCCGATCCGTTCCATCTGCAAAGTGTCTCCTAAGCAAAGAGGTTGAGACTGACCACGGAGTGAAAACAATGAAAAGTACGCTCTTAGAGTCTGTCAGCACACGTTTCAGTGAGATCTGTTCGGATCCTCTGCACTTCATCGCGACTGTACTTGATCCGCGTTATAAAGACCATTACTTGGATGCGGAAACAAAGCAGGGCGCACGAGAAATGATCCAGGCCGCGATGGATGCGGAGAGCCCGCGTGGAGACGGAGACGGAGTGCGCACGAAGCAGAACCAAGCGCAGGAGGAGATCAGAGCGCAGAAAAAAAGACTCGTCTCTCTGCACCAGATGAGGGGCATGCACCCTCGTTGTCCGATAGGTTCATTGAAATCCTGCAAGAAAGTGCCTCAAATAATAATAATAATAATAATAATAGGTAAGCTATTATGTTCTTAGGCTACTCTATACTGTATGTGACTATCAGATTGTAGCCATATTTCTGCTAGATATTTCTTTTATTAAACTTTAATATTAATTTATACAATTGCAATGCCTTGATTTTAGTAAAGTTAGTACACAGTCATAGCCATAAATGCAATGGTACTAATAATTTTCATTTTGGTGCATCCCTAATTTATAGACCTTACATACATACATATGTGTATGTGTATGTGTATGTGTATGTGTATGTGTATGTGTATGTGTATGTGTATGTGTATGTGTATATGTATATGTATATGCATACATACATACATACATACATACATACATACATACATACATACATACATACATACATACATACATACATACATACATACATACATACATACATACATACATACATACATACATACATACATACAACATACATACATACATACATACATGTATGTATGTATGTATGTATGTATGTATATATATATATATACACACATATATATACACATATATATATATACACATATATATATACATATATATATATACACACACACACACACACAAACAACACACACACACACACACACACACACACACACACACACACACACACACACACACACACACACACACACACACACACACACAACACACACACACAACACACACACACACACACACACACACACACACACACACACACACTCATAACCGTGTCCCAACCGTGTCTCAAACTCTACCCTACAAAGCAGGAAATGTCCAGAGTACCTCTGCATATCAACCAGAACAAAGTGCATGGCGCATAGAGGTGACACAATGATTGAGGAAGTGACATACAGGAATTAAAGTGTGAGCAACAGAGAGTCAGAGATAGTGAAAATGGATGTGTCTAAAGGAAAGCTAACAACAACAACAAAAAAAGCCCCTTCAAAAAGGACACAAGAACTCAACAGCAGAGCTCAGTAACGTATGACAATGCTGAAATGTACTCCTCGTATCGCAGTCATTCCCGCTCCAGTTTTCCAGCTGCTTTCTGTGATAGCATTGTTTAAATGTGTGAGGTGCTTTCTGTGGCCCTCAAGAGCCTTGGGACCAACACAACACTTGCAACAACCCCCCGCCTCACAACTACAGAATCTCCAGCTGCGAGGAGACAACTGCAAACAGGCCTGTCATGTGCACTGCTAAAAATAAAAAATAAAACAGTCAGTATGACCGAAAGAGAGGATTACTTGTCCACTGTGACTCAGCAAGCAACTAGGCCACAATCCAGTTACAACTGTCCCCTTATCAGCCCATTTACATCAAGAAGAATAGAAATCAACCGCCCCCGAAAAGAAACAGTGTGTCTGGAGCACTAGGATCCTAAGAGCCCCACAGGGAAATTAGATTTCTCGTCTAATTTATGAGCTCTGGAGCCAAGCAGAGCTTGAGGTCATGGAGGGACGTCTGTGTTCGACAGCAATCTTCTGCCTATTTGCGCCAACAAGTTTTTAAGGAAATAGGTGATTCTCTGTGTTGAATACAGATTGGTGGAGTACATGACTAGTACAGGAACTGTCATCTCCTGACAAGGTGCATCGAGTGGGAACTTTAAAAAGGGGGGGGGGGGCTGAGAGATAGAAATCATATAAAAAGGCATGCTGATGTTGCACACTGCTTTTACAATGATGCGGTTTGCTAGGCTAGGGAGATTCAATTCCACAAGCAGACAGAAAGATGCATTGTGTTCGACCATCACTGTGGCCCTCGTTCGCAGCACACAGTTTGATTTGATAGGCTTTCTGCAGTCACAGTTATGTAAACTAGCCCTATCTTATCAGTAGCACTGATAAATGATGTCAGGTAGGTTAGTATAGGGCTACAGAAGTCAGTGTAGCCTATATGCTGAGGATATGCATTCAACCCAGTGTGGTGGAATTTCCAGAAAAGACCATGTTGTGGTATGATAAGATAAAGGGGAAAGCTTAGACAACATCAGGTCATGCATAGGTCACAGGTCAGGGGACGAGACTATTTGGCCAGTCTCTAACAACCAAACCTGTTCATGTATAATTAGGTTTGTCTCTCTACAGATTCAGGGAACCTAGGCAGCTGCATGATAAGGGAATGTTTTGTCTCAGGACTGTCTCCTTTTGGAGGTCAGTGGGCCAGCACTTTTACTCACTTCCCAGAGAGAGGGAGAGAGAGAGGCTGAACTAGGCGTTAGCATCTGTTTTTAGGCGCGTGCAATATCTTTGTCTTAAAGGTTCAGCTAAACGTAACGCCTCCAGCATGAGTTTAAATACAGAGAGTTGGGACGGCACTGCACTATTACACATCGTCGTTAAACTGTACCGCCTGCTTAATTGTCTCCTCAATTGAGCGTTCATTAGATGCTCCTGTGTAAGTCATCAAGGTCTCCCGAACCTGCTTCACGTATGTGACTGTGTAAATGAGTTGTGCTGCTCCTGAGTTTTTCCTTAACACTCAAGAGTTAATAGCAGGCCAGGTGAAAAAGTCTATCCTTTCCTTCAGCACAGCTAACAAGGTGTCCACAAGGTTTCCTACAGAAAAAAAATGACATGACTTTTTGAAGTGCATTTAAATGATTGTGCCTGTGAAACTTCCCTAGAGTCTAGCGGCCATTGTTTCCTCCACAATCCACAAGTATAAATCCAGTAAACAAGAGGAGAGTTGAAAGCAAGGTGCAGCAGCTTGAGTATGAGCCATACTGGGGCCCTTTAAAATAACTGCCAGTGACACACAGCAGACACCTGAGAGACTCAACTACTAATCTTGGCCAGCTCCAGCTATGTAAACAGAGCATTCCTGAACAGTACAGAGTGCAAGGGTGTGTGTGTGTGTGTGTGTGTGTGTGTGTGTGTGTGTGTGTGTGTGTGTGTGTGTGTGTGTGTGTGTGTGTGTGTGTACAAAAATGTAAAAATCACACGATGCCCACATAAAACCCTTGCAAATAGCATTCAGCATTCAGTGTGCTGCTGAGCAGTCGTTAGATAAACTGAAAATACAGGCATGATGACAACAAGGCCTGGAGGGTGTGTCAAGTCATAACACTGCTGTATGGCACTATTTTCATATGGGTATCACAGTATCACAGCCAAAACTAGTGGTGCGACATTCGGTCCACAAACCTACACCAGTGTACATTTGCAATGAACATACACTGGAGTAGGAGATGTGATGTCAGATAGATCAGGGTGCCGATTTGGTTAGCAAAAACACAAACAACTGCTCCAGTTTGATAATACAGCCTTTCTGAAGTGTAACATTTTTGTGAGGACTGTTTTTTTTTTTTTGTGGCTCTGGAATTTGTTAACAACATTTATGTGAGAAATAGATGTTTCTGCTTAAAATATTAAAACTTGAGAATAAAGCCAAGCTTGACCGTCTCATAACATTTGTTCACTGCAGCACAGGAAGGCAATTTAGTCAGTATTTCACGGTGTCAAGTCTCGAAACTAGATTGGCAACATACGGCTTGCAAAAAATATACACTTTAGAGGGATGCTTCAACAAAACTGCAAACCCCTACAGGAATATTGTAGTGAAACCACAACAGATTAGAATTGAGTCTTTGAGTACAACACAGTCCTGACAAGACAATACAGAGAAAGGCCCCCCCATTAAGCCTCTGCTGTCAGCAGACAGTAAAATGGTTAAGTCTGGTGTCGCCTACGTTTCAACTGATATGTCATTCACAGAAGGATGGGTTTTTGAATTATAAAAGCAAATGGACTTCTTTCTTGTTCAGCTTTCATTAGAATACTCAACTGAGTCTATTTTACAGCAACTGCTGTTGGAGGGAGTTCAAATCTAAAGTGGATTTAACTTGATATCAAATTCACCAAGGAGGGGCACTAAGGAGAGAGTCGTGCGGAAGATGTAAAATATCTTCTTCTTAAAATGAGGAGGATTATCATAATCATGTGAAAATGTGTAGTTAATGTGTGAAAATTTACATATAGAGTAAACTGCTGTAATACTGGCTTAAACTTCCAAGATCTATCATCACATTTACTAGCTTAGGTTATTATTATTTATTTATTTTTAAAGCAGGGTAATGGCTATACTGCTGCCAGACTGACTGCTTTGCAAATTCATAGTAAAAAATAAATAAATAAATAAGAACCACATCGGACAGCCTTGATGCTAGTTGGGATGTACAGTATCTAAATTAAGTTTTTGTCTTGTGTTCAATTAGTGTGGACGTTTGTGTTCAGGCTGTGTTCTGAACACAAGAACAGAGTGGGTCAGCTGCTGACATTGAGATACAGAGGGCACGGTGGCGTTGTCACATAACCAGACGTCACTTCAAGAGACTAGAAATTAACATCTGTGACGGATGCCAACAGTGAAGAGAGAAGGTGGACACCAGTGTCCTTAAATTAAGACCCAATCCTTTCCCTGTCTCTGCTAATTAGTCTCTGCTTGTCTCATTAAGATTCTATCCGTAAGCGGTCACGTTTTCCTCACTGTACTGGTTTAATGAAGCTTGGACAGTAAGTGATGAGTGTATGGACTGCGTCTGTCTGTGAAAAATGAAGACATAGGCCACGTTCGCACCGCAAGTCTTAATGCTTAATTCAGATTGTTTTGCTCAGATCCGATTTTTTGGTTTGGCTGTTCACATTACCTTTTAAAATGTGGCCTGTATCAGATTCCAGTGTCAACTGTTGGCGGTTTCGAAGTGACCCGCATGCGCAAAAGAACAATGACAATGACATCAGACGCAGCACGCTGTTGCACTAAAGTTAGGGAGGTTATGGAGGAAGTAAGCATTTACGCTTTTATTTCAAAATGTTTGTTTAATGGCAGCCGTAACATTAATGAGCAGGTGCTGAGGAGGAGAAGAATTTTTCATTTTTCATTTCATTTTCATTTTTTATTTATTAAACAGGAAAAGATTAAAGACAATCGGGCCTGACTCAGTGTAAAACTGATTTTCAGCAGGTTCCTGCTCTGCAGAACATAAACACCACATACACAACAAAAACTCCTAGACAGAACAGTAACAAACACACAGACCAAGAGAATGAGCAACAGGGCAAAGCCATAAAGCTGACTCAATGGTCACAGGTATACCTCTCCAATGATGAGAAAGAGAGCCAAATTGGCTATTTTGGCCTTTTGAGGAGTTATGGCTGCAAATTCACTACAGAGGTCTGTGTGGATGCAGAGACGAAGCCAGGAGTGGTGGGACTGCGTTGTGAATAGCTTCACAGAGACGCAGTTCAACTCCCGCCGGCGCATAATTGTGACAAATGTCGATGTGGACTGACGTAAAAGTCACATCAAATCCGCCTTGGCTGGTTGGATTTGGGCCACTTTTGCCTGCAGTCTGAACGTAGTCAAAGTTTCTCTATTGTAGTTTACATACAGTACGTGTGCTGACCTTTAAGTGCACAGACGCACGCAGTGAGACAGCATAACTTTGTGCTGCCATTGTGCTTGGTACTACCGATCAAAGCAGGAAACCCGCCACAGAGCTGAACTGTGCTTTCAAGGCTGTTTGCAAATTGGGTCGGATAAAATTAGCAAATAATTTGTCTCATTTCGACTTTCAAGAGCATTATATTCTGCTGTGTGGCCGATCCCAAATACTATGACTAAAGGATAAGAAGAATTCCTTTGAGTTTAATCAAATTTGGCCCACATTATCCGTCTCAAACAGTTGGACGTGTTCTGCCTGCATTTTTTGTGTTTTGCCCCAAGAAAGCTCTTCCAAACATCTATTTATCTTCACCTAAATTGAGGTCGATTTTAACTTTTGGGCGACAAAATGCCAGGATCTGAACTAACTCGGCTAGCAACAATAGTCAAAGGCCAAAAGATGTCATGATAATAGTGAACTGAAACCATGTCAGAAAACTTACTGTATAACTGGACTGTGCTAAATATGCAGCATGAACATTAAGTAACACACAGAACCTTTCTCCTACTTCTGCATCTAGCTCACTGATTTGGTTCTTTTGCGGCACAAATGAGCATACACCACTCAAGTTCCATTTCAGCACAATCAGTTAAAAACTAAATTCATGACGTTATGGTTTTGAAAAGGAAGCAATGTAAACATTGTTGGCATATTTATTTATTTTACTACGTTGCAGTTTGCACAATTAAAATGGTTTACATTCTGGGGCGGCCTCTAGCTCACCCAGTTCGCCCCATGTTGGCTGAGTCCTGCAGCGGCGCGGGTTCAAATCCGACCTGCGGCCCTTTGCCGAGTGTCATCCCCCATCTCTCTCCCCCTTTCGTGTCTATCCACTGTCACTATACAATAAAGGGAAAAGCCCCCAAAAAAATAATTTTTAGGGGCCAAGCAAACTCTATAGTAATCAAAGCCTTCAGTGTACATGATGACATTAAAATTAGTATTTTCCATGTACTGACAGTATAATACAGCCACTATAAACCTATATAAAAAGGTCCAGTCATGCCAAAGAAAAATTAACATCCGACAGCCAGTATCTTAAAAACCTAGTGTGATACATATTTTTGGTCATACTGCCCAGCACTACATGACTACTGGAAACCACAGACTTTAAAGTGAGTGGTACAAGGATTGGTGGTAATGGAGTCAGGGGACACACAAGCACAGCTGATGCTCAGTCTTTGCACAGAGCCATGCAGTCCAACACAGGGATATCAGATCCTTGTGATAGCTTTAAGACACAGTGTCACTTGGCCCTTAGCTGCTAAGCACTGGGAGGCCACCTGCGAAGCTGATGACAACCATATCTCCCCTGTCATCATAAGAGATTATCAAAGCCACTTGATGTCCTGAAGGCTTCCAGCTAACAGACATGCTTTCTCAATCAAGGATGCTGGTCACCATCACACAGGCTGATATTTCCAGATGGAAGAACTGCAGGCGCCTTTTTAACAGTGTACTTGCCATCTAGCTACAAACTCTACAATCACATGAAGATCCCCATACACAAAACACAGATTTCATAAACACTGCTTACCAGGTCATTTTTAGTGACAGCACAGCTAAATGAATTGCAATTCACTGTCATTTTCTCAGGGATATTAAAGAAATAGTTAGACATTATGGAAAATATGCTTATTCACTTTCGTCCAAAAACTGAAGTGTGAGAGTGAAAATTCACCATTTTACAAGGGATTATTTTATTGGCCAGGAGCAGCAACTGCCTATACCACTGGTTGCCTGGCAACTGCTCTGGGGACAATAGTCTGTGTTGAATGGCAAACTGTTGTTTTTATGCTTAGTTTTCATACAGAACGAGATATAGGCTATTGTGTTGGTGAGCTTAACAAGTTCAGGTATGGTAGACGGATTGGGTTACCTTTGGAGGCTAATTGTTTTCCCCGTTTCCAGCCGTTATGCTAAACTAAGCTAAATGGCTGCTAGCCCCAGCAGCAAATTTCTCTTACAGAAAGTAAAAAAAATAAATAAAAAAAAAAGCATTTTCCCCAAAATGTGCAAGAGCAATAGCACTTTCTTTACTGGCTGCATATGCATCAATTGCCAAAATACTTCTGTGAAGAACACCACCACTGTTGGTTCATAAAGAGATACTTCAACACCCTTCTCGTCAATTCCTCACCATAAACCTTATAGCACATGTTGCCGATATGTCTTCCCGACTTTAAATCTTTTTTTCAGCTAATTTTTGTACCCATAATTCAGCACACTCTCCCTTCCCATGTGACTACCACGAACCACATAAAGCTGTCATCCATAACTGCTGTGAAGTGACCTGTTGGAACGCTTCTTTTCATTAGGACTTAAGCAGGAAAAGGACAGGGTGGGGGCCCAGTCAGAATGGGCTGCCCCTTAATAAGAGCAGTCACAATTCCCATACTCAGACGACAATGAGTGTGGAGAGAATAAATAAAGACTTGAGAGGGGAGAGATAAAGCGAGCAGACAAGATGAATAGAGCGGCGGAAGATGAGGAGGAGGAGGAGGAGGAATAAGGCAATGTAGTTCAACGAGGCATTGTTGTGAGTCACATAATTGCCACTGCAGGAAGACCTCAGGATTTTGGGCCTGTGTGTGTGCATGTGTGCTCACTGCCGTGGACAAACAGACAGACTCGTGTCTAAATCCTCTTAATCAGGGCTAGACTGTTCTCTAAACCTGTAGATATCATATCTAAACCCTTGTTTAGTGTGCGTGTGCACATGAATGTGCATGAGCAAGCTTCCCAAAGACTTTAAATTAATGGGATTTGTGTAAACAGACCCCAAGGCCTCAGAACATAATTAAAGGTAAAGAAAAGAAGGAAACAGACAGGGGAGGAAAGGCCTTTATATTTCAAGGAGCCTGAGAGATAAATTAAAGATTTTCTGGGTGCAACCATGACTAGAAAGATACCAAGCTGATGATTAGCTTTAACGACAACAAATTAACTCAATGTAAGCTTCCAAGTGTCTTTTTACTATCTTGTGTCTCAAAAAGTTAAATATGCTGCAACATGATATTACAGAAACATGTGGAGGAGTTAAAAATGCACAAGTAGGTTTCGCTGTGCAAAAGTAAAGTCCCTGCTGAATTAAAAAATTAAAAGAATACATGAAACTTTCATTTTTTTCAGAGACTAGCAGCATTTTTCTTGGGCAAATCCACTTCCTACTGGGTCTAGTCTCAGCCATATTAATGATGCCCACAGCCACTACCAATCCCATCACTTTGCATCCTAGTCTGCCTGCTGCAGGCATAACCACATCTCATCTGATATTAACAGCAGCAGAGTTGACAGAAAGACTTGGCCATGTCGGCCTGTCTGGCATGCAAACGGGCAC
Organism: Perca fluviatilis; assembly: GCF_010015445.1. NCBI lineage: Eukaryota > Metazoa > Chordata > Actinopteri > Perciformes > Percidae > Perca > Perca fluviatilis. The sequence goes on along the minus strand of NC_053115.1, from coordinate 9,504,189 downwards.
ACATGCATGCGCACACACACACCATTACTATCTGCAGGCATATGATCCAATCCCTTGACTTAACACAGGACACAGAACAGAAGTGACTAAGCTCAAATGTTGTAAAGACTGTGTGCACGGTAAAGGCTGACAGGGAGACTGTGAAGCGTCCGCTGCTTCTAAAGTCTAGTCAGCTCAGCTACTGACTTCACATTTTTGGCATTTACTGTTCAAAAGGGTGGCTCTGGTTCTTACTGGTTGGTTGAACAGCAGGCTTGAGACACCCACTTCACAAATTCAAAGACACACACACACACACACACACACACACACACACACACGATGTTGGTTCAGAGCCGTTTGAACTGCCAGGTTAGTTAGCAAGCCTTCAACATAAACAATGGAGAGTGATAATCACAGAATAGAGGATGTGAATGAGTGGTAGGGCCAACACTGTAAACCACTACCTAGTAGTGCTATAGGAGGGGGAATGGGGGGCATGAACAGCTTGTCAGTTTATAATCCGGGGCGTGGTGTTCCATGGTAAATCACAGATTTTTAACAGATTTTGGGGGGTTTCTGGAGAAAGAAAATACTGGATTTTCTCTGGAAAAAAAAGGGAAAATAACTTCTGTTTTAATGGACACTAGAAATAAGGCCGGGTTGATGGTGTAATAAAGAGCCCATACGCATTATTTACTAACTCAAAAAGGTGGATTTAGTGTTAAAATACTTTTTAAGCAACATGCAAATATCAGAATATTAATGCTAAAACTTGGATTAAGACTTTCACCTGCCCTGAGATTGGAGGCTTATTAAGTTGAATTTAAAACAGTGATGGTACCTCCCAGATGGGGGATTATGCTAACCAAGCAGTCGGACTGACAGTGTGGGACTAAGTGAATGCCTTTTGAGTAGATTTGTCAACTCCTCCTACACTTTGGCTAGGTTAACAGTCACCTTACTGAGCCAAAGCAGCCTGATATTAAGCTTTGGGCTTTAACTTCCCTATTTGTTCTGACACTCATAAGGAGCTCAGCATTTCATGGTTAAGGCCACACAGCTGCCTTAGACATCTATGCAGAGGCTTTGGTTTCCAGTGTGGACGCCTGGTAAAGGTCATTCAGAAAAACAGCAATTCGTAACGTCATGTTGTCAACTAATATTTAACGATCTAACAAACGGTTTCTCTTTGGTCCTGGTGTTCCTTGGTATTCAGGACTCTTTTCAAGTCAACATTGTCAACCGTGTCTAAATCTTGATGCATTCCTCAGAAACAAACTCCTCAACTGTGTCCATGTACACAATTTGAGGATACTGGACAATAGCGGTCTTCAAAGGAAAAGGAACTGCCTCCTCCCCCAGCCCCAGCCCCACCCCCCTACCCTACTAAAACTCACTCATCGTAAATTAGTTGGTCTTTCTCTTCCTCTGACAGTGTGTAACTGCAAGGGACAAGTGTGACCAATTCCCATTCACACTCAATACAACAACCTACACTTGAGCTAATTAGGGGAAAAAAAGACTATTCTTCAGCAAACAAGAAAAAAAAAAAAAAGACTGCACACGTGCATATGTTCCGCTCTAGTGGGATTAGAAAAAGCGCTGCATTAGTGATACAGCATTTCATGGTCTATTTAGTCGGTGACTGAGTGTCCCCCCCCACTGTATTTAAATGCAGAGCTTAAGCTGAGCACCAACACACAAACACAAATTCAGCTTAAAGTAGGCAAGATGCTTATACTGTACACATGTGACTTCTATCTCTCCCTGTTTCTCACTCTCATACCCACACACACACACACACACACACACACACACACACACACACACACACACACACACACACACACACACACACACACACACACACACACACACACACACACACACACACACACACACACACACACACACACACACTGAAATTGAAGCCAGAGATCTTTCCTAAAGCCTGCTATGAGGGAGGAAGTGAAGTCGTTCCACCGCTGTCAGAGAATACAAAGGTGGAAGAACAGTTTGGGGCGAGGAGGGGTGTCCAACTTCCTGCTGGGAGAAAGGAAATAAACACTTCCATATGTAATGCCTGCCAGAAACACTACGTGCACACAGAGCTTAAAGTTAATGCAGTAACACAGTGCTGTAAATTTGAGCAGCGCTGGTTAGCAACTTGCACCGCCATTATGAAGGGGAGAATATTTTCCGCTTACAGAAATTTATAGTTGTGAGGCCTCGTTCATCACACCAGCTCCATAATATAATGCTGCTTGGGAAGAAATACACTCTTCCGAAGCGCTTCAATTCCTGATTGGTCTGGGAGAGCAACGGTTGGTTTTACGTGAAGAGGATTCAAATTGTGTGTGCGTGCGTGGTCAAATGCAGCAAATGCCATTGACCGGAGTAACCCACACAAATCATACCTCCTGCCTGGGGAAACCCATGGACTCTGGGCCACTGTGCCACTTTCCATGCCCAGAAAGCATACACATTCATACACAGAGATTGGTTTTACAGTGCTCGTGAAGACCTTTGTTGGCTACAGTCCCTAGCCCCTTGACGTTATCAACACACACCTAACCCTAAACTTTATTACAATTCTATCCTTAAACTCAACGGCCGTCATCTTTCTGTCCTCATGAAAAATACAGTACAATAACGCATACGCGTACACACTATTCTAGAAACTTTGCCAATTATCCACACACACACACAACATGTGCACTAACACCAGAGAGAGCATGACACTTATCTGCTCTCAATCAGAAACCTCGCTGTTGTGACTGTGTGTATAACGAGCATGCGTTTGTGCACCACTGTGTGTTAGATCCATAGTGTTACACAGTGATTGTTTTGCATATGTGGAGCACTAGGTTATCTTCACAAGGACATTATCCATAAAGAAGTCCCGGTGTTTATCAGATGGACATGCCTTATCATTATGTGTATTTCTGTTTGCATACCCAACATACTGCCGGCCATTATATTATTATTGAACTGCATTAGGACAAGGTCAGTAGCTGCCGGTATAAAAGGATGAGGAGTGAGAGTGCATGTGTGCGTTTGTATGTTATAGTCCAAAATTACATAATCCAGTTATTTTCCCACAGTTCTGCCTGATCGATACACTATGAAGTGGAGTGGACTTCTCATGGCTTGGACTCAGCAGCAGTGCACAGGGTGTGCGTTCTGCAGCGAATGTGTGTGTGTGTCCTGAACTTTTTCACTGATACCCAAAGCAAACAATACAATCTCTACAGCAGCACTGGTTAGAGCCTTTTATCAGCTCAGACCGAAACAGAGTGAGTGAGTGAGTGTGTGTGTGTGTGTGTGTGTGTGTGTGTGTGTGTGTGTGTGTGTGTGTGTGTGTGTGTGTGTGTGTGTGTGTGTGTGTGTGTGTGTGTGTGTGTGTGTGTGTGTGTGTGTGTGTGTGTTCGTTCACAGGTCTGAATAGAGCGCTGAAGGTCTCAACCTAACAATTCTCTTTTTACGGTTGGCAATCAACACCAGCAAATGCTTTGTGGATATTAGTGAGCCAAGACACTGCAGCTGTACCTCTCCACACATCCCACTTGATTAAAGTGAGAAAATGGCACAAGCTCTGGGTAAAATTAGGTCACTTAAATTTTACAGATGGCCCTTGTTGCTGAGCATATTTTCCCAATTAAGGCTGATTAGGGAGAGAAATTCCCAGACAGCATAAATTATTAAAAACTTGAAATGGAATCTGATCATGTGACGTCGTATGGCGGTGACACCCAATATCCCCAGATGGGTCCTTGAAAAAAGGGGAAGCTGGGAGCCCCCGAGACTTCGGATTGGTTCAACGTGAGAAGAGAGTTTCCTCCTATTGTCTAAGTCATCACAACGTGCAGAACGGACGGGGGTGCATAATCAACACTGGCTCATGTTACAAGACCGGGATTTTTGACATTCTGAATTCACACTGGTGATTCCATCAACAGTATTTACATGAGTGCTAAATAAAACAACCAGATTGTTTTCTATTTACATGCTCCACAATAGGAAAGATTCAAGAGAGGATTCTAAATGTCCACCACTCGGCACTAGGTTTTGTTTACCGTCTGCCACCGTTTTCTCCTGCAGAAAAAGAGTTTTATCAGAACACACTAACCCCTGCAGTTACTGTGTGGGAGAAGGCAAGTTACCGACAGCACCCGCCACAGTTTGGAATCCCCAGGAAACTAGTAAGCAAGACGTAACTCAAGTGCCTGAGTGAACAAAACTGCAGATATCCTGAAAATTCATAGTAGCCAACAATGAGTGTCAGAACTTTTGATCTGTTTAATCCATTCTAAAACATGGAGACCAGAACTTTCAAACTGGATTAAAGCTCCTACACCCCTATAATCTATCTATCTATCTATCTATCTATCTATCTATCTATATATATATATATATATATATATATATGGCGCAATAAACTGGCGCATAAACTGGCGCAATAAACATCGCAAAATGTTGTGACCTATCACAACAGACACTCCGAGATTTCTTGAGTGAGCTGAAAGAACGTATCAGAAGAAAACTGCACGTAACTGTGATTTTTATTTTTTTTTATTTTTTTTTTTTTAGTGGTGTTGGTGTTTTATATTCAATTCAGTGTTCAATTTGTTCAATAAAAAAAGAATGGTGGAAATGATTCCTTTCATTTGTTTTAAATTCAACACGCAATGGGTCCTATTTTAGCAGAACACTGAAAGCAGCAGAAGTGCAGAACTGAGTTCACTTTAATATCTGTTTATTTATCGCAAGTAATATCGTTATCGGGATATTAAACGTTATCGCATATTTTCTTGATACGAGCAGCCCTAATCGACAGCATACACCTTTATTAGTACGAAAGGACTTCTTTCACAAAAGACATTTTAACCTGTTACAGTAGGAAAAGCACAGGTGTAAACAATACAATAATGAATAAAGCAGAGCCATTGTTGATGTTCTTAGGAACACCTGTGCTTTTCCCACTATGACAAGTCAAAGTGTCTGCTGTGAAAGTGGCCTACTGAGTTTGGTGGCATCACATGCACCAGCATATCTCTGCCCATCTTCGAGCTAATGTTGCGTTCCAGACACAATTTTTAGCCCGTAAGTTACGACTTCAAGTCACGACTCACGACTTGGTAGCGTTCCAGGCAAAGTCCCAACAAAGTTAGCTAGCGGCTACCTAACGCTGACGTTAGCTAGCGTAACTAGCTGATACTAGCGATTTGTAGTCGGCGACATATTTTGGGCTTCATTTAATTAACATAACCTATAGTAGTACACAATCATATGTGTATTGTTTTGATTACAATGTGCGGAGTTACCTTACGTTGCCTATTTATTTCTATTTCTCACTGTTAATCACCGGCGTCTGTACAGCATCAACAGGGGGTCGCCATTGTTGTTTATGTGTGTGTGTGGGACGTCAAAAACTAACTGGGAGTACAACGATCTGGTACGAGTTCACGGGGAGTAAGTTACGGCTTTAACTGCCGTTCCAGGGCGCTTTCACGGCTAGAAGGTTGTGAAAACACGGGTTACGGGTTCCCCGGAACGCAGCTTTAGTAGAGCTTTAATTAGCCAATAAGTGAATGCACCTGTGTGTGGGAACATCTTAAAACTTTAGGTTGTTCTATTTGTGCTCATACATAATTAAGACTGTTGCCAAGTTTTACAATTCAAAGTATTTAGAAGCGTGTGACATAAAAAGGTGCTACATGGAGAATTTTTTAGAAACGAAATTTAAGAACCTAAAAGCCTGAAGCCTTTTTATTCCAAGCAAAGACTACATCGGGTGAAATGGTAAACAAACCCACAGCCAGAAAGCAGGAATCAATCAGAGCTGGGCCACGTATTCCATTAGCCCCGATGCTCCCTATCCCAAACAGGATATTTACATGTTCAGTTGAAGGTTTTCTCCTTCGCTTTACATCAATGTTGGGTGCTTTTCTTTTCCTACTTTTATTTACTGGAAAAATCGTGCAGTCTTCATGTTTTTTTGCCAAAGTGATGGCAAATACAATGTGACACAAAATGTTATAGGCTATGTGTAGGTTGGGGCTGCCCAACTTTCTAGTGAAGTAATACTGTCCTGAAATTAAAGCGGTAGTATTTTGATGCTGAATTCCACATGTAGCGCCTTTAAAAGCATGGTGCCACTTCTGAGTAGGCCCAGCCAATAGCGCTTCCAGCGTTCACAGGTTCTGAATGTGTTAAACTGTCCTTGAAGAGTTGCTGCTCTTTTTGTCTGTCTCTACAGGAAGTTAGTGTGGCCCAGGCTGGCTCTGAGCATCCCCTCAGCAGTCTGCTTTGCCACGCTGGGAGCCTGTCAGAGTGGCTCAGTATCAAACTGCCCTGCCCTGCTGAGTCAAGCTGACCATGAACTAGCCAGACCAGCCACACTGGCCTGATGTTTGCATTTCTGTTAGGTAGGGTTGGGCATCGTTTGGATTTTAACGATTCTGATTCAAATTCCGATTCTTCCTTTTGATTCCCGTTCTTATCGATTCTCGATTCCGATTCTTTGAGGGGTGGAGTTGAAACGGGTCACATGCCTATTTTCACAAATAAGAGGAAAGTTTTATTTTGATTCAATGGTGGTTTGCAGTTTTACAGCTTTTTCAACATAAAATAAAGCCACACTAGAGCGCCGCTTACTGTGCTCCATGGCTGCAACACAACAAGCACCTGGCCGCTACGCAAACCAAAACTTGCGCATGTTAAATTGGGAAGTGATGATTGGATTTGAAACCAAATCCTCCAAACGATTCCAAAACGATTCCAATACAGAAACGAATCGTAATTTTTGAAACGATTCCGATTAGGAATCGATTCTCGATGCCCAACCCTACTGTTAGGTAACTGATGTTCCCATTCCTGTTAGGTGCTTGAGAAGTGTTGCCAGTCTAGCCTGTTTGAGAAATCAACAACCTGAAAAGACCCAGGCCAACTCAGACGTTGCTTATTATCTGCTTGTTTAGTACCTGTATAAATTAATGATCTCTTAATTTATTTCATATGATGTGTATGGCTTACTAAAAATTGAGGGTAAATTGACCCTCAGCTCACATATGCCGTTGTAGCCTAGAAAATATCCAAGTATTACCTGGTATTCATACAGTGATCCAGTGATACAGGAGTCAACGTTTAGCCTAATAGACCTTTTTCGGCAGACACGTTGACATGTCATAGCCTAGTAGGAAAAGCACAGGTGTATTCATAACCATTAACATCTGCTGCATTCCACTTAGGAGAGGCCCTGGTATTGTGCATGCTGACTCACTGAAATAGCTTACTGGGACACTTGATGGAATTTAAGGTTTTCAATTTCAGCTGTGCTTTTCCTACTATGACAAGTCAAAATGTCTGCTGTGAAAAAGTCCATTGGGATAGCTTAATTCTATTTAAAGTAATGGGACGAGTGCCCACTGTAAGGACATGATTAGTTCAGGTGTTGAATGTATTGATCACAGTAATGCAAATGTATTGATCACAGGTGTCTAATAAGCTAAAATGACGTGAATTGACATCATTGGTTTCTTAACATGTGAGCCATTTCAAAAGGTTGGTAAAGAGACAGAAAAAAAAGGGAAGATGAATAAATCGTATTTGAGAACCTGTGATGTTTCTATCCCCCTGGGCCCGACAGGTGGTATTTTGTTTTCCTAGTAGGCTACACGCCAAAGGCCATTCAAAAATCTGTCAATATAACGTGGCCTTGCTCATCGACAGGTGTACAATGTCACGACTTATTGAAGTTTTCACCCACTCTTGAGTTGGATAGACCAATATTTCGCCTGGAGAACATATTTTAACATATAACCAAGTTCAACATTACCCACAAGACTTCTCGGATGCAAAGCCAACTTTAACGTTTCTATTTTGATGAACTTTTAAGCTTAATTGCACGTTTCATGGGTGCCGAATTTAGGAGGGCTTCCTTCTGTTTCAATAAAAAGCTTGTCACAAAAAAACCTGAACCCCTGTCATCTTTCCCAAAACTGAGCAACATTAAAAAAGGTTAGAAGTTTGAACGGAGTTTTGCATGCGCCGCTGCCTCTCCCAAGCCTTACCTTGCCTGACAGTTTTCAACCTGACGGGACCTTTGCAGTTCTTTATCACTGTACGTACGTCGTACAAGGGTAATCCTGAAATGGAGAGATTCTCCACCTCCAGCAGCAGTTCTCCTTCATTTATTTTTCCAATTTTGTAAACCACGGCATCCTCGTTAACTTGCCCGATGTAGGCGAACTCCCCGTTCTCCGCTCCGCCGCGCAGTGGCACATTCAAGTCGCCACTGGCATCTTTCGAGACGGAGCACTCGTTTACTCTGAAGGTCCAGTGGTTTTTCTTTAGCACGGGTTTGGACATGGTCAACAGTTATGAGCCGACACCAAAACTGGCGGGCTCTGCCACTTGGATAAGAAAAAGTGTACAGCAGGAATGCCTCTCAGAAAGTAGACTTGTATCCGAATGAAGTGCAGCAAACTTTCTTTCTCTTCCACAGAAACATGAGTGCCTCTGACAGCGTTGTCCCACCGCTCTCCCGGGATGAGAAATCAAGCCATTCCTGTCGGCTCTAAAGTCACCTGTGTAGATATTGTTTTCATCATTCCCTTAACACCCCTGTAGTTTAATCCACCTTTGTCGATGACATCTTACATCTGCCACGGGTCCCACTCACGTCTCGCTTCCACTTATTAAATCCTCTGTTGTTTGTATAAACTCACTTTAAATGGTGTTTCTTTCGTTTCTTTTCGCGACTGCACTCTTTTCTCTTCGTATTCGACCTTTACCCTTACCGACGGTAGCACTATTTGACAGCCGTTCTCGGCTCGTTTAACCAGGTACGACGCTCTCGTGTACTTAGCTGAATCACATTTCCAGTTCTGGGCTCTGCTGTGGCGCTGGGAATGTGTTGCTGTTCGTGCTGCATTCAAGTGATGTCGGATAGTTCCAGATAGGTTCACACGAACGACCTAACAACAATGTGGCATACAGCCTAGCCTACTTATGTTAAAATATGGAAATAATTGTTAGTATAATATAATTAAAATGGAGGTGGACATTTTCCTTAATCCCTGACGTTTCGAAATGTAAATGTATACATGTTTTTACTACATTTTAAATACATTGAATGTATTTAATATTTCAATAAAAAAAAATTCAAATCTAATTTTAAATGTATAAATTCAATCTGAAACTCTAATAGCCCAATTGTAAACTGTGTCACATTGTATAGCTAGGCTACTATACTGTATACTTATTAACAATGTTTTGAAGCAGATACATTTACACTGCTAAAATAATTAGCCTACAGCTTTTAGGCTACTTAAAAATAACAACATACATATAATTTTATTAAATGCTACAGCAGCTCAGACAACAATAAGTCACAAAAAATCCATATATCCAAGTATATATACTGTATTTCAATCACTATATTTGATGTAATTTGAAGTGAAAGCTTTACTGAGGCCTGTCAATATAAAGTCTTATAATGTCTTGTCGTCAAGTTGCCCACAAGACAAAGCAATATACTGTGTCTATGTTTTGAGTAACTGCTTAAATAGTGCAACTGTTACATTAATATACAGTGCTTAATTTACAGTAGCCTATATCAGCATGGAATTGGGTTGGGTCATGTTTTAGTTTGAGTATCGGAAGTCTGAGTCTACAAAGAGTACATGAAGGCAGCAATATTACAATGAGCGCATGCGTGCTACTCGGGGCAGATATCTTGGCTGCATACCCTTTACATAAAAGTCATTTTGTGTTTACTTCAATCAATTCAAACTATTAAATTGAAATATAGATCACTTCAAAATATAAAGTGTATTGTTATGTCTTTGTCAGACCTTTCCATTGCAAATATTTGTGTTTCTGTTGAGATTTTGGTCAAGGACTTGTCATTATTTGACCTGATACTTAAAGTAAATGTGTTATTCACACTCGAATGACCATGAGGTGATGGTTCTGACTGAAATGCTAGTTGCCAGCCAAGGTTTATACCTGCAATCCAGCATGACAGGATTCCTGCATTTCAGGCTAGACTGGTTGGTTTTCATGTGTGGGTGAAACCTCTCTTTGGTGTGTGCTTGCGTGTGTTTGGCCCTGACGCAGTATTTACAGAAGTATTACATACGTACTTACATCATACATATTTTGTGAATCAATCAAGCTGC